>NW_025804135.1:0-80718 GCF_021613505.1 Equus quagga
GGTTAAATTACCACTAAATTACATATATTCTTTGAGACATGTAATTTTACTTAATGAGAAACCTTTTCATTGACATCTGATGTTCGTTCTCTAATAGGGACCAACACTTGTACAGCAGTGACCCATTATATGTTCCAGATGACAGAGTTTTTGTTACTGAGATGCAGGTTATTCGGGAAACTCTATGGTAAGACCTATACACATAATTAATCTTCTAGAAGACTTTACTAATGAGAAGCAGAATTTTGGTTTTTTAAAGAAAAGTGTTCAGGGGTTTTTCACATGCAAGCTAGAAACGGTCCAGTAGGTATGAAACAATACAGTTCCCAGTGGGCACCTAAATTTGGATTAGGGGGCCTAAGAGCCCAGATTTCAGATGCAACCATGGAGATGTGACATTTTGATTTGTTTACTTCTTTTCCATCTTAAATAACTAAGTATATTATTTAATTAGATTAGACCATCATTTTTTTAATATTTGAGTTCAAAGCAAGCTTCCTGGCTTGCTGCTTCCCGCTTATAATAGACAGCATATCAATGAGAGTTAGCTTCTGCCCCGTACCTGGAAACCAGAAATCTAAGAATTTAGATTGTGTTCACACAAAAATGAAAATGAGAAATGCAGCATATAGTGCTGTTACTGCTGAGATTTCCAGATTCTGATCCACATCATATGTGATGGTCCAATGCTTGGACATACTGTTTTGGACTTCTCTCCAAGATGATATGCAAATATCTTGTCTTAAGGTAATCAGATAAAAAGATTCATGTCTTCTATTTTCTAGTTATCTGACCTCTTCGCCGCCCCTCCCCCCCCCCGATTCTGAATCTGGCATTAAAATTTCTTAGGCATTACTGTAGTGAATATTTTTCTAGACTTAAAGTACATTCATCTTTTTTATTTCATTTCAGGTTACTTTCAGGAGTAAAAAAGCTCTTTATATTTCAGTTGATAGATGGGAAGGTAACTGTGAGAAACAATATTATAGTAACTCATTTGACACATGTAAGTTATTTGTATTTATTGTAGTTAAAATTAAATAAGAGGGTTTATTTTATAAATATGATGGTGGTTATATAACTTTACACCCATTTTGCAATATTAAAATTACTAAATATATTTAAAATCCAAAAGGCAAAATTAAGTTGTCCGTCTTTACAATGCTTAGAGAATTCTTTAATATTGTTTGTGATGTTCATATTTAGTTTTGACTTGATTTGTGTTTTTTGCTTTTTATTTCTGTCATTCTGTATTGGGAAAGCTGTATACTGTAATGTGGTTGCCTATAGTACATTTACCTTATATGTGTTTTTAAAAAGTATAAGCCACATTTCTGTGTTCTGTAGAAAGTAATGCTTACACTATTTCCTTTGAATATAAAACTAAATATTTGTTTTATTACTTTGTTTTCTGCTAAGCATACTGTTTAAAACAGTCACAAAAGAAATATTTTACAGTGAGGGGGATATGAATTGGATTGTGTCCAGGAGACTGACTGAAGTAACTGTCGTTTGTTTCTATTGTAGAGCTGTTTACGATCAGTGCTGGAACAAATAGCAGCATATGGCCAGGTTGTGTTTCGACTCCAGGAGTTCATTGATGAAGTCATGGGGCACAGCTCTGAAAGCATGTTACCTGGAAATGGTTCCATTCCTAAGAAGTCAACTGAACCGCCCTTTAGGACGTACCAGGCTTTCATGTGGGCCCTGTACAAATACTTCATTAGTTTTAAAGAGGAACTTACGGAAATTGAGAAGTGCATCATCAGTAATGGTATTTAAATATTCTTCCCTTTTACTCATAGGATACATAACTCATATTTTGAATGCAGTTTAGGTTATTAATTGATATAATGTTTGAAAATTACATGGCAAATAAGTAATTCTCATGACTACATTCATTTTTTTAAATTATTTTAAATTTGTGTTTTCAAGCCATTCATATCTCTAAAAATCCAAAAAGTACAGAAAGATGTACAGTGAAAATTCTTCCTGCCACACCAGTTCCCCAGCCCAAAGGCAACCAAGTAGTCAGTTTCTTCTGCATCCTTCCAGAGATAAATTAGACATGTACAAGCAATGCGTATTCACATATGCATGCCTAGTAGTCTATTCACTGCTCTCTTCAAATTGTTTTCTAATTTAAATTTTGAGGATTATACCATACATGTATATAAAGAGCCGCCTCATTCTTTTTTACAAGTTGGTGTTTTGTTGTATGGATATATCGTAGACCAGTCTCATTTTGATGGACATTTAGGTTGTTTCTGATCTTTTGCTGTTGCCAACAGAGCTGTGGTGATAACTCTTACGTGCATGTAATTGTACGTGTAGGGTGCAAGTTAACCTATCACGTAAATTCTTAAGAGTGGAGTTGCTAGGTCAAAGAGCATGCAATGACATGTGATTTTGATAAATATTGCCACATTGTTCTCCACAGAGGTGCAGATAAATGACTTTACATCTTGCTAGGATGTAAACAGGTATATGAAGACCTGTTTCCTCACACTCTTGCCCACAGTGTGTTATCAAACTTTGTGGTCTTCACCAATATGACAAATGTAAAATGGTAAGCCAGTGTAGGTTTTTTTCTCCCTTGAATTTTATTTACAACTACTGCAAAAATAGTACAGAAAGGTCCCACGTTCCCATCACCCAGCTTCCCCCAATGGTGATACCTTGCGTAATTATAGTATGTTATCAAAACTAGGAAGCTGACATGGGCACAGTACGTTAACTAGTCTGCAGACCTGACATGGGTTTCACCAGTTTTGCAGGTTTGTGGTTTTTGGAAGGAGGGAATAATATCTTTGTGTATAGTTCTGTGACATTTTATCACATGTGTGGATGCATATAACCACCTCCACGTTCAGGATTCAGAGCTGTGCCATCCTGTTGAAGGAACTGGCTCTTGCCGCCTCTTTTTAATCCCCACCCCCACTAAAACAGTCACCCACTGACTCTGTTTTTTATTTGCCCATGTAGTTTTAATTTGCGTTCTTTTATTATGAGGTTGAGTGTCTTTCTATGTGTTTAAGAATCACTTATATTTCTTTTTTTTGTGAACTGTCAGTTCCTTTATAAATTATTTTTCTGCTGAGTTGTCCCTTCTTTCTTTAGGGACTTCTTTCTTTAGGGAAATTAGTTCCTTGTGATATGGGATTAAAACCTACCACCCTCCAGTTTGCTGTGCCTTTCCGTAAGTGGCTTAGCATTTATATCACATTTTGAGTGCGAGTATTTTTCCTTGCTAATGAGTTTGATTTCTTGATATTTGCAGATACAACAATAACTCTTGCAATAGTGGTAGACAAGTTGTCACCCCGACTCGCTCAGCTCAAGGTTCTGCACAAAGTGTTTAGTACTGGAGTAGCAGAAGTTCCACCTGACACTCGGAATGTTGTTCGGGCATCTCACCTGCTCAACACGCTGTACAAGGCCATTCTTGAATATGACAATGTTGGAGAAGCCTCTGAGCAAACCGTATGTGGGACCCTTGTCTAGTCTAAAATATGTGACTCTGTTCTGCTCAGCCAAAAGAGTGGTGGAAAGCCGGTCATAGCTCTTTGTAAAAGTGATGCTTAAATCATGGTGTATCAGGCAGTTGTTCAGAGTTTTTAAATTAGCTTCTAAATTCGAGACTGCAGGAAACTGGTTTTTCAGCTATGATTTCCAAGATCACAAGAAGGATAAGGTAAGGACAAAGCAAAACGTAAAAGCAAGGTGTGAAAAATACCTGGCTGAGGGGCTGGTAGTGGTTAAGTTCATGTACTCTGCTCCCGTTGCCTGGGGTTCGCTGATTTGGATCCCAGGCACAAACCTGCACACCACTTATCAAGCCATGCTGTGACAGGTGTCTCACATATAAAATAGAGGAATATGGGCACAGATGTTAGCTCAGGGTCAATCTTCCTCAGCGAAAAAGAGGATTGGCAGTGGATGTTAGCTCAGGGCTAATCTTCCTCAAAAAATAAATAAATGAAAGTACCTCGCTGACTTATATAGATATTTGCAATAACCCTTTCTTAAATAAAAATACAAATCTATTATATGAGGTGTCTAGAGTAGTGAAATTTATAGAAACAGAAAGTAGAATGGTAGTTACCAGGGATGGGGTGGCAGGGAGAAAAGAAAAGGGGAGATGTTTAATATGTACAGAGTTTCAGATTTGCAGCATGAAAATGTTCTGGAGGTCTGTTTTCACAGCAATGTGAATACACTTAACACTACTAAGCTGTACACTTAAAAATGGTTTAGATAGTATATTTTATACTATGTATTTTTTTTTTGTTAAGATTATCATCATTTACAACCTTGTGAAATTTCAGTTGTACATTATTGTTAGTCATGTTGTGGGTATACCACTTCACTCTTTGTACCCTCCCCCCACCCTCCCCTTTCCCCTGGTAACCACCAATTAGTTTTCCTTGTCTATATGTTAACTTCCACCTATGAGTGGAGTCATACAGAGTTCGTCTTTCTCTGTCTGGCTTATTTCGCTTAACATAATACCCTCAAGGTCCATCCATGTTGATGTGAATGGGATGATTTTGTCCTTTTTTATGGCTGAGTAGTATTCCATTGTGTATACATACCATATCATCTTAACCAGTCGTCAGGTGCTGAGCACTTGGGTTAGTTCCACATCTTGGCTATTGTAAATAATGCTGCGATGAACATAGGGGTGCATGGGACTCTTGGAATTGCTGATTTCAAGTTCTTTGGATAGATACCCAGTAGTGGGATGGCTGGGTCATGAGGTATTTCTATTTTTAACTTTTTGAGAAATCTCCATACTGTTTTCCATAGTGGCTGCACCAGTTTACGTGCCCACCAACAGTGTATGAGGGTTCCTTTTTCTCCACAACCTCTCCAACATTTGTCACTCTTGGTTTTGGATATTTTTGCCATTCTAACAGGTGTAAGGTGATATCTTAGTGTAGTTTTGATTTGCATTTCCCTGATGATTAGTGATGATGAGCATCTTTTCATGTGTCTATTGGCCATCCATATATCTTCTTTGGAGAAATGTCTGTTCATGTCCACTGCCCATTTTTTGATCAGGTTGTTTGATTTTTTGTTGTTGAGCTATGTGAGTTCTTTATACATTATGGAGATTAACCCTTTGTCAGATAAGTAACTTGTAAATATTTTTTCCCAATTAGTGGGCTGTTTTTTTGTTTCAATCCTGTTTTCCCTTGTGTTGAAGAAGCTCTTTAGTCTGATGAAGTCCCATTTGTTTATTCTTTCTATTGTTTTCCTCATCTGAGGAGTTATGGTGTCCGAAAAGATTCTTTTGAAACTGATGTCAAAGAGTGTACTGCCTGTATTCTCTTCTAGAAGACTTATTGTTTCAGGCCTAATCTGGGTCTTTGATCCATTTTGAGTTTATTTTTGTGAATGGTGAAAAAGAATGGTCAATTTTCATTCTTTTACATGTGGCTGTCCAGTTTTCCCAGCACCATTTGTTGAAGAGACTTTCTTTTCTCCATTGTAGGCCCTCAGCTCCTTTGTCGAAGATTAGCTGTCCATAGATGTGTGGTTTTATTCCTGGGCTTTCAATTCTGTTCCATTGATCTGCGCACCTGTTTTTGTACCAGTACCATGCTGTTTTGATTACTGTAGCCTTGTAGTATGTTTTGAAGTCAGGGATTGTGATGCCTCCGGCTTTGTTCTTCTTCCTCAGGATTGTTTTAGCAATTAGGGGACTTTTGTTGCCCCATATGAATTTTAGGATTCTTTGTTCAATTTCTGTAAAGAATGTCATTGGGATTCTGATTGGGATAGCGCTGAATCTGTAGATTGCTTTAGGTAGAATGGACATTTTAACTATGTTTATTCTTCCAATCCATGTGCATGGAATGTCTTTCCATCTCTTTATGTCATCATCAATTTCTTTCAAGAAAGTCTGGTAGTTTTCATTGTATAGATCTTTCACTTCCTTGGTTAAATTTATCCCAAGGTATTTTATTCTTTTCGTTGCGATTGTGAATGGGATTGAGTTCTTGAGTTCTTTTTCTGTTAGTTCACTGTTAGCGTATAGAAATGCTACTGATTTATGTGTGTTGATTTTATACCCTGCAACTTTGCTGTAGCTGTTGATTGTTTCTAATAGTTTTCCTATGGATTCTTTGGGGTTTTCTATATATAACATCATGTCGTCTGCAAGCAGTGAGAGTTTTACTTCTTCATTGCCTATTTGGATCCCTTTTATTTCTTTTCCCTGCCGAATTGCTCTGGCCAACACCTGCAGTACTATGTTGAATAGGAGTGGTGAAAGTGGGCACCCTTGTCTTGTTCCTGTTCTCAGAGGGATGGCTTTCAGTTTTTGTCCATTGAGTATGATGTTGGCTGTGGGTTTGTCATATATGGCCTTTATTATGTTGAGGTACTTTCCTTCTATACCCATTTTATTGAGGGTTTTTATCATAAATGGATGTTGGATCTTGTCGAATGCTTTCCCTGCATCTATTGAGATGTTCATGTGGTTTTTGTTTCTCATTTTGTTAATGTAGTGAATCACGTTGATTGACTTGCAGGTGTTGAACCATCCCTGTGTCCCTGGTATAAATCCCACTTGATCATGGTGTATAATCTTTTGGATGTATTGCTGTATTCGGTTTGCCAGAATTTTGTTGAGGATTTTGGCATCTATGTTCATCAGTGATATCGGCCTGTAGTTTTCCTGCTTTGTGTTGTCCTTGTCAGGTTTGGGGATCAGAGTGACGTTGGCTTCATAGAATGTGTTAGGGAGTGCTCCATCTTCCTCAATTTTCTGGAATAGTTTGAGAAGGATAGGTGTTAAATCTTCTTTGAATGTTTGCTAGAATTCTCCAGAGAAGCCGTCTGGTCCTGGACTCTTATATTTGGGGAGGTTTTTGATTACTGTTTCTATTTCTTTACTTGTGATTGGTCTATTCAGATTTTCTATTTCTTCCTGATTCAGTTTGGGGAGGTTGTAAGAGTCTAGGAATTTATCCATTTCTTCTAGGTTGTTCAATTTGTTGGCATATAGTTTTTCATAGTATTCTGTTATGATCTCTTGTGTTTCTTTGGTATCCGTTGTGATTTCTCCTCTCTCATTCCTAATTTTATTTATTTGAGACTTCTCTTTTTTTCTTAGTGAGTCTGGCTAAGGGTTTGTCAATTTTGCTAATTTTTTTGAAGAGCCAACTCTTTGTTTCATTGATCCTTTCTACTGTCTTTTTTGTTTCAATATCATTTATTTTTGCTCTAATTTTTATTATTTCCCTCCTTCTACTGACTTTGGGCTTTGTTTGTTCTTCTTTCTCTAATTCTGTTAGGTGTCGTTTGAGGTTGCTTATGTGAGATTTTTCTTATGTATTGAGGTGAGCCTGTATTGCAATGAATTTCCCTCTTAGGACTGCTTTTACTGCGTCCCAAATGAGTTGGTATGGCGTGTTTTCATTTTCATTTGTCTCCGGATAATATTTGATTTCTTCTTTAATTTCTTCAATAATCCATTGTTTGTTCAGTAGCATGTTGTTTAGTCTCCACATTTTTTCCGCTTTCCCAGCTTTATTCTTGTAGTTGATTTCTAGTTTCAGAGCATTATGATCAGAAAAGATGCTTGATATTATTTCAACCCTCTTGGATTTATTGATGCTTGCTTTGTTTCCCAAGATATGGTCTGTCCTTGAGAATGTTCTGTGTGCACTTGAGAAAAGTGTTCTATATATATCTATTAAGTCCATCTGGTCTAGTTTTTCATTTAATTCTATAATTTCCTTGTTGATTTTCCGTCTGGATGATCTATCCATTGGTGTTAATGGGGTGTTGAGGTCCCTTACTATTATTGTATTGTTGTTAATGTCTCCTTTTAGTTCTGTTAAGAGTTGCTTTACAAATTTTGGTGCTCCTGTGTTGGGTGTGTATATATTTATAAGTGTTATGTCGTCTTGGTGGAGTGTCTCTTTGATCATTATATACTGTCCCCCTTTGTCTTTCTTTATCTGTTTTGCTTTGAAGTCTACTTTGTCTGATATTAGTATAGCGACACCTGCTTTCTTTTGTTCATTATTTGCTTGGAGTATTGTCTTCCATCCCTTCACTCTGAGTCTGTGTTTGTCTTTGAGGCTAAGTTGTGTTTCCTGGAGGCAGCATATTGGTGGGTCTTGTTCTTTGATCCATCCTGCCACTCTGTGTCTTTTGATTGGAGAGTTCAGTCCATTTACATTTAGAGTGATTGTTGAAATGTGGGGGCCTACCGCTGCCATTTTATCTCTTGTTTTCCGGTTCTCTTGCATTTCCTTTGTTTCTCGTCCCATGATTTTTGGATTACTAATTCAGGTATGTAAATTTCTGTATTGGGTTTCTTCTTCTTTGTAATTTGTGTCTTTATTCTTGTTATTTGTTTAGTGGTTACCAGGTGGTTTGTATAAAACATCTCATAGATGAGATAGTCCATTGTCTGATAGCCTCTTATTTCTTTGAATTAAAATGTTCCATCCCTTTTCTCTTGCCCTTGTAGGTTGTTATTGTCAGATTTTTTTTTCCTCTTCTTTCTTGTGTTGTGAGTTTGTGGTTAAAATGACAGGGTTATATTTATTCTTGGTGTTTCCCTTCCTTTTATCTTTAATGTTTTATTTAACTTTTGCTAACCTGTTCTGATGGAGATCTGCTACTTTCTGTTATTATCCTTCTACTTATCTCCTTTGCTCTTGGTTTTGTAACCCCTTTCGTTTTTTTGATTTTTCAGGTATGAGGGTTTTCCTGAGCATTTCTTGAAGAGGAGGTTTTGTGCCAATGAACTCCCTTAACTTTTGTTTACCCGGGAAAGTTTTTATTTCTCCATCATATTTGAAGGATATTTTCACTGGGTAGAGTATTCTTGGCTGCAGGTTTTTGTCCTTCAGAGTTTTGAATATATCATTCCACTCTCTTCTAGCCTGTAAAGTTTCTGTTGAGAAATCTGCTGATAGCCTTATGGGGGTTCCTTTGTAGGTTATTTTCTTCTGCCTGACTGCCCTTAGTATTTTCTCTTTGTCGTTGACTTTTGCTAGCTTCACTACTATATGCCTTGGGGTTAGTTTTCTTGCATTGATAAAGTTTGGAGATCTCTTGGCTTCTGTTACATGAAGTTCCATCTCTCTCCCCAGGTTTGGGAAGTTCTCAGCCATTATTTCTTTGAACAGGCTTTCTGCCCCCTTCTCCTTCTCTTCTCCCTCTGGTATACCTATAATCCTTATGTTGCATCTCCTAATTGAGTTGGATGATTCTCGGAGAGTTTCTTCATTTCTTTTTAGTCTTAGTTCCCTCTCCTCCTCTGCCTGCAGCATTTCTATATTCCCATCCTCCAAATTGCTAATTCTGTCCTCCATATTATCGGCCCTACTGTTCAGAGAGTCCAGATTTTTCTTAATCTCCTCCACTGTGTTCTTCATTTCCATATTTCTGTTTGGTTATTCTTTATAGTATCAAACTCTTTTGTGACATAGCTCCTGAACTCGTTGAATTGTCTATCTGTATTTTCTTTTAACTCATTCAGTTTTTTAATAATGGCTGTTTTGAAGTCATCGTCATTTAGGTTATATATTTCATTGTCTTTGGGATTGTTTTCTGGGTATTTGTCATTTTCCTTCTGTTCTGGAGATTTAATATATTTTTTTCATACTTCTTGATGGTGTAGATTTGTGCCTCTGCATAGAGAGAGAGTTTAGTTACTGCTTCCACTTGTTTCTACTGGTGTGGCAGGGGAGCAGCTGTTTAGACTGCACTGACCAGGAACCCTATCAGCTGTTGCTAACTGGACCTGGGCCCCTCCTCGTAGTCACAGTGGTCCTGTGGGGTCCCTCTTCAGCTGTGGGGGCAGTCGCAAGGGGGCTTCATACTGCTGGTGCCTACTGTTGCAGAGCACCTAGACGTGCTCCCTCCTTAGGGTCTGAAGCGGTGTTATGGGCTTTCCCAGCGGCCGGGAGCAGGATCACCTATATTTGCAGCTCTGTCACTGTCGGAGCCCACAAAATCTCACTTGTTATCATATCACTTATAGGTTACAACAGAGCTATGGGTATCTTCTGCAGTCTGTGGTTAGCTCACCTAGCTATGCTACTTTTGCCCCAGGGCCTTCCAGCCTTGTGATTGCCGGGCGGGGCCAGAGTCTGTGAGTCCAGTGGCAGCTGGCTGGCTGCTGCCCTGCCAGGGATTCTCCTCTTTGGGACCCTCCTGGCGTTCTGAATGCTGGGTGGAGCCTCTCCACTAATGGCAAGTAGAGGCTTTCCCTGCTGCCGGAATGGGACCCTGGAGTTTCCCTCTGGGCCGTGGAGGCGGCCGCTAGAACTCCACCTAGCCCCGGTCCTTTCCCAGGAGTTCTCCGGGAGCCTCTTTCCCCATCTGGGGGACAGCCGGAGTCTGTGAGACCGGCTGCAGTGGTGGCTGACGGGCTGCTGCCCCATTGAGGATTGTCCTCTTTGGGAGCCTCCCGGCGTTCTGAATGCTGGGCAGGGCCTCTCTGCTAATGGCGAGTAGAGGCTTTCCCTGCTGCTGGAACGGGACCCTGGAGTTTCCCCCCGGGCCGTGGAGCCAGCCACTGGCACTCCACCCAGCCCCAGTCCTCTCCCAGGAGTTCTCCGGGAGCCCCTTTCCCCATCTGGGGGACAGCCAGAGTCTGTGAGACTGGCGGCAGCTGCTGGCGGGCTGCTGCCCCGTTCAGGATTCTCCTCTTCGGGAGCCTCCCAGTATTCTCAATGCTGGCAGGGGCCTCTCCACTAATGGTGAGTAGAGGCTTTCCCTGACGCCGCCAGTGTGGGACCCTGGAGTTTCCCCCTGGGCTTAGGTGTAATCGAGGGGGCTTAGGTAGGGCTGTAGTCACCTGTTTCCACCGTCGCTCCTCTGGTGTGCGCACCCTCCTGCCCTTGGTGTGTGGCGATGTTATGGGGGAGTCCGCTGGAAGAAAGCCACTCGCAGGTACTAGGCTGTTCGGGGGTCGGGGGTCAGAGAGTTTTCATCTATCTCCACCTCCTCCCAGGGGGATGTCCGTCCACCTTCCGATGTATAGCAGCACGGGTCTCTCAGGCGTCCTGAGATGCTATATGGATATCCTTTGTTAAGCGATGAATGTCCAATTAGTTGTAGATTCGAAGGGGGAGAGACAAAGAAGACTACTCCTATGTATTTTTTTACAATTTAAAAAAATAACAACCTAACTAGAGTCTGTAATCTAGGAAGCTTCAGGTTTGTTTGAGTACCTATTTTAGGTGTGTTTCCTAGTTTGTCGTTGTACCTGTTTCTCACTATTTGGATACTACGCTTTAATATAAAGAAGCTTGATTTCTTTCGCCTGTGCGTTTTTTTTTTCCTGTTGGGAGCTACAGTAGAATGAAATCATTTCCTCATTCTTAATGGACACTTTGCTAGTAGCACTATTTAGATAGGGGTAACTATATGAATTTAGACTGCCCAGGGTAGAGCTGTTGTCCATGGTTAACTTTTACTCTCAAGAAGGTCCTGGTATGGACTACAGACAATGTGGTTAGCTCATATTTAGGTGAATTTTTCATAAGGATTTTATAGCACATGTTTTGGATTTTTAATTTATTACTTTGTTCCAGAAAACTCTAAAGGCATTTCAGAAATGTTCAACCCTCATTTTGTCCAGAGATGAGGGATTTCTGAGAATGAACTTTGCGTGATCTCTTCTCAGGTCTCCCTGCTCTTCTCTCTCTGGGTGGAGACAGTGCGGCCCTACCTGCAGACTGTGGATGAGTGGATTGCACACGGGCATCTGTGCGACTGCGCCAGGGAGTTCATCATCCAGAGGTGAGGGCCAGCGACACACAGCACAGGAGACACACTGAGCACTGGTTTTACCCTTTTTTCTCTCACGGGAAAATTGTTCACTTTGAGTAGTTTCAAGTGATACTGAGGGAGAGCAGTTCAAATGACAGAGGTGTGTTGCTACCATACTCAGGTTCTGTTGCATTTTTATAGAAGATGTCATGTACCAGCCAAAAATAGTCTTTTTCCAAGTTTCTTGTCAGTTTACAGCTCTGCATAGCAAATTATATTTCTGAATGATGGTGTGTTTATGGCTGGCTGGTATGGTAAAAGGTGCACTGCTTCCTATAAAATGAATTTAGATGATATCAAATGACTTCAGCTATTCCCATTATAAATTACCAATAAGATAAGAGATATGAAAATAATACAGAATATGCTTCTAATATATTTGTTTCTCCAAATTATTCTTTTTTCCCTTCTTAGTATACTGTATAGTAAAACAAGGAAAAATCTTAATCCACTTATGATTCCTCTTCAGTTAATTGACTGTTCTGAACAGAATCATAGAAACTGCAACACAGAACTGTTGGCACTCTCTTAACTCAGTTTTAAGTTGTGCAGTCTGTTTAGATAGAGGTTTTTATTGAGAGCAATCCATTTAATTCAAGGATAACTTTAAGTCCTTAGAACTCTGGAAAGGTAACCCTGTTTACTCAGTGCTCATATAAATGAGCTGGCCTGTCTTTAACTAAATCTTGCATCTGTCATTATATCCTGTTTCATCTATCTCACATGAGAACTTTTGTAAAAAGGGGATTCTGACTGCTTTTAGAGAGTGATAAGTGACCATCACTTTGTTCTTAAGAATCTTTGTGGGGAGGGCCTGGCCCCATAGCATGGTGGTTAGGTCTGGGGCACTCTGCTTCAGTAGCACAGGTTTCCAAGTTCTAATCCCGGGCACAGACCCACACCAGTCATCAGCTATGCTGTGGCAGTGGCCCACATACAAAATAGAAGAAAATTGGCACAGATGTTAGCTCAGGCCTAGTCTTCCTCAAGCAAAAAAGAGGAAGATTGGCATCAGATGTTGTCTCTAGGCCAATCTTCCTCAGGGGGGAAAAAAAAAGAATCTATGTGGTAAAAAGATGTGGAAGTCTGGAGGTTACTTTCACAGGAGACGGCAAATGGATAAACTTTTATTCTATCTCCAAAGAGGAGCAAATTAATCATTTTGTTTAATTCCAATTCGAGAAACTTTCTACTTAGTTAAATTTTATGTATGTCATTCAAAGTATTTATCCACTTTTCTGTGTTAAACTGAAGTCAGACAAAACCCCTGCCCATTTTGCCTGAAGATTGCTTCATTTTACTAATAATTGATATTGCTGTATTTTGGAATGCCTGGACAACATGCCTGAGAAAGAACAGATGTACTGTTGTTTTTACGAAAAAAGTTAACGTTTAAAATTCTTTTGCATTTCCATAGAAACAAAAATGTTCCAGTAAATCACAGAGACTTTTGGTATGCAACTTACACACTGTACAGTGTATCGGAAAAGACAGAAAATGAAGAAAAAATGAGTGATAATGCCAGTGCAAGTTCTGGCAGTGACCAAGGGCCCTCCAGCAGGCAGCACACCATGGTGTCCTTCCTTAAACCTGTCCTTAAGCAGATCATAATGGCGGGCAAGTCGATGCAGCTGCTGAAGAACCTACAGTGTGTGGAGAGCACCACATGCCAGGCCACAGCCAGAGGTAGTGGGTCCCTTCCTCATGTGTCTCTCTCAGCATTGGGGCTACTACTCTCTCTTCACTCTTGTCATCCTGAGATGCATCATTATTTTGTAGTTTGAAAATTATCAAAAGCTTTTATTTTCATGGAAATTATCACCATGATCAAATCAGTAGATCATGCTACTCCTGATTGAAAAAAGATTGTCCTCATTGGAAACTTTCATCACTATGTTTGAAAGGCAGTGAGAGTAAGTTCCACATGCATTTTCCTTACTCTTGATTCCTTAGGACCAGTCCTTTAAAAAATAATTCTCTGGCATTTCTTAGTGCAGTACAGCATTTAACTCTTGAGGACCATGAACCCTGGGAGACAGGAATTTGTTGATGAGCAATTCAGACTTGACCGTAGATTTTGAGAAAATCTTGATATAATTTCTGATCTTTTTGTTGCAATTTAAGCAATATGCTTAAAGTTTTATCAACTGACTAAAAAGACTTTAGAGGTATAAATGTGACTTTAGTTATTTTGTTTGTAAATCTCCCTAATGTCATATTAATTATTTTGTATTATTGTATCTACTTTAAATAATATTTTCAGTTTGAGGAATATTTCTTTTTTTTTTTTAAGGTTTATTTTTCTTTTTTCTCCCCAAAGCTCCCCAGTACATAGTTGCATATTTTAGTTGTGGGTCCCTGCAGTGGTGGCATGTGGGATGCCGCCTCAGCATGGCCCAATGAGTGGTGCCTTGTCCACGCCCAGGATCTGAACCTGCAAAACCCTGGGCCGCTGAAGCAGAGCGCACCAACTTAACCACTCGGCCACGGGGCCGGCCCCTGGAATATTTCTTTTTTGACTGAGTAATAAAATTTAATGAGCTTTCCAGGGTCTCTATCGGAAGTGTTTTTTTCCGGTGAAATTATGACTCCTGTTAGTGTGATCATAGTGCTGTTCAGTATGGTGGTAACTTAACTTTCAAGCATCCTGCTTAGGATATTACTCTATTCAGCAAAAAATTAACTTATGCTTTGAGTGTTTAACCATAAACTTTGCACTTGTCTAACAGAGGATGTAAAATGTTTAGCTGTGCTATACTGTAAAGGTAATGAAACAGGGATAGACACTCGTAGGCCAAAGGAAAAAAAACAGGCTATATTAAGATACAATTACTTAATATCATTTAATGTTATTACTTCACCTTACATATTTCTTTATGTTCCAGATGCAGAAAGAAAAAGCTTGTATACCCTCTTTCTGGAATCTGTACAGTCACGTCTTCGACATGGGGAAGAACCCACTGCACAAGTCCTCACTGAGCAGCAGGAGACCAAAGGGAACCTAATTAAGATTCAGTCCATTGCTGAAAGGCATCTGGAACTGGATGACGTTCATGATCCACTGCTGGCAATTAACTTTGCAAGGTGATAGATTTTCAATGACTGAAATGGCGGAATCTGTTCAATGTTCAGGAACTATTTATTTCTGCCAAGTAGGGCTTTCCAGTCTTAAAAATAAAAACCTTTGTAGCCTATCCTTCTTGATGAATGGAATACAAGAAGATATTATGTTCACTTATTTCAGATGTATAATTTGTCCTCCTTGTTGTTTATGAAAGTCCACAGACTATCATATGCCCTAGGCCCATGGGAAATGCTTTCACTGGTACAGAAGATGCTCATGAAAATCTAGGTCATAGGTGGGCCTCAGACACACACATTGAGTCAGACCCTTCTTCTGCTTAAAATATGTCTTGACCCTTATGTGCTTTTAGCCCCATAAAATAAGTCATTAGTACCTACACAAAGCCCCATTGCCTTTGGCCATCATTCACTCTCTGTGGCCCTAATGGCTAGAAAGACCTACTCAGTACTTAACACTAAAGCAGAAGTGACTGAACAACTGGTTCACTGAAAGGACAGTTTTGGGGGAATATAGTTTCTGTAATAGTTGGTAATTTTAAGACTAAAGGTAAAAAATGGGACTCTGGAGTTTTGATTTAAGAGAATTCTGTTGAAAGCAGCTCATAAAAAATAGACTCACATTTTTATCTTAAAGGTTGTATTTAGAACAGAGTGACTTTCACGAGAAGTTTGCTGGTGGAGACATATGTGTGGATAGATCATCAGAATCTGTGACGTGCCAGACATTTGAGTTAACGCTGAGATCTTGCCTCTATCCTCATATTGACAAGCAGTATCTAGATTGCTGTGGAAACCTCATGCAAACTCTAAAAAAAGATTACAGGTATAAGGGAGTCGTTTAGCTTTGGAAGTAATCAGTAGTTTATTATACTTTAAGAACTGTTGGAATTATTTTAAAACCTGTATTTCAAGTTAATTTTTATTATAGTAGGAAATGGGTACTCAATAAACAGTTTTCTTTTGAGAGAATCAATTAACCATCAGTGTTTTCCTAACTATGTTGTGGAATTTATTTCTGAGACTCTGTCCCAAAAGAAATAAAGAAAAAGCTTATTGCACAAAAATGCCCATCATAGAGTTTGCTATCACAAGGGAAAACATGAAATTACTTAGTAATGAATGACTGTTTCTTTAAATTATTGCATATCCATATTAAAATATGGCATATCAAGGGGCTGGCCCCGTGGCCGAGTGGTTAAGTTCGCGCGCTCCGCTGCAGGCGGCCCAGTGTTTCGTTGGTTCGAGTCCTGGGCGCGGACATGGCACTGCTCATCAAACCACGCTGAGGCAGCGTCCCACATGCCACAACTAGAAGGACCCACAACGAAGAATAAAAATTAGAATAAAATCTTAAAAAAAAAAAAAAAAAAATATGGCATATCAATATCATGTATGAACTTTATAAAGTTCATAAAAATTATGTTTACACAGAGTTTTAAATAATGTAAAATGTTCTTAAAGCTTAAAAGGCAAGATATATAATATGATAGGAACTATGTTTTTTTAAATGCATAGAAAACAAGACTGGAAATAAATAGCCCAAATATTAACGATGGAAATTCACTATGAATGGTAGGATTTGGATTAACTTTTTTTCGTTACACTTTTGTGACTTTGCCCAATTTTCTACAATGTTATGAAAAAATCATTTATTTCTTTCTGATAATTAAACATTTTTATTATTAAAAATGTCTTTAAGAGGTGTTAGTATTTCTTATTTTAGTAAACGTAGAATGTAAACCAGTTTTCTCTAAAAATAGTAGCATACAATACTTGGTACTGATCCAGAATCCTGTCTGATGAGCTTAAGATCTTTCTGTCACTTATTTTCTCTCTATTCAGGTTGGTCGAGTACTTGCAGGCCATGAGAAATTTTTTCTTAATGGAAGGTGGAGATACCATGTATGACTTCTACACATCAATTTTTGATAAAATAAGAGAAAAGGAAACCTGGCAGAATGTGTCATTTCTTAATGTACAGCTCCAAGAAGCAGTAGGACAACGTTATCCTGAAGACAGTTCACGGTAAAATACGGGAGCAAACTTTTATTTTAAAATATTATGAAATAATCCATGTATCACAACTCTTCTATAAATTTTTATATATATTACCTTATTTAATCTTCACACTAACCTATGAAGTTTACTAATGTTATTTTACAAATTAGAAAACTGAGACAGCAGGTAGCTAAATGACTTGCCCACTAAGCAAAAGGAGACAATGAGATGGGACCATGCAGCCTTTCAGAATCTGATGGCTTCCCTCACGTGACTAGAGTCAGTGCTGGCCTTTGGCTGTGGCATGTCTCGGTTCCATGTGCCTTGCCCTCCAGCCAGCTGCACAGACTCCTTACACAGTAGTCTCGGTCAGCACTCTAAGACAGTGAGAGCAGAACCCTCAGGGCCTGCTGAAACTTGAGCTCCAGGCCTCACAGACCCTCACTTCCACCACATGCAGTTGGTGAAACCGAGCGACATGCCAGCCCAGTCAGGGGTGGGAAATAGATTCTGCCACTTAATGGGTGAAGTTGCATGTTCTAAAACTGTTATATAGGTTTCCCCTGTTGTCCAAAAGTAGAACTTTCCTATGAAAGCTTTCTTAAGCCAAAATGGTGTAAAGCGATAAAGCAATTACCATTAATTTATATGGGAAAAAATTTTGAGTGTTCCCAGACCCGAAAAATAACCTACCAAAATAAATTGAGGTAAAGCACAGATGCTCACAGACACAGTGCAGAGCTCTGGCGCCTTGATCCTGAGTGTAGTTCCCAGGGAAGGAGCTTGGCGACTCTGGCCTTGCTCCTGGTGGGCACTGCCTCTGTAACGACTCACTGCAAAGCAAGTGCTGGGGCCGCCCCGTAGCTGAGTGGTTAAGTTCACGTGCTCCGCTGCAGCGGCCCAGGGTTTCACGGGGTCGGATCCTGGGCACAGACATGGCACTGCTCATCAGGCCATGCTGAGGCGACATCCCATATAGCACAACCAGAGGCACTCACAACTAGGATATGCAACTGTGTACCTGGGGGCTTTGGGAAGAAGAAGAAAAAAGAAAAAAAGAAAGATCTGCAACAGACTTTAGCTCAGGTGCTAATCTTTAAAAAAAAAAAAAAGTGCTAAACGCTGTTTTTGCTTTTTGCCTTTTTTCATAAAAGCGAACATCCTTGTCAGATTTCTTTCAGTTAGCAAAAACAGGTACAAATATAGGTTTTTTGTAAAAGCTAGCTTTTGGATCATGGAGGAAACCTGTATAGGCTTATCCCTGACGTGGAGCTAACCTGCCCTTTGCTGGTGTCAGTCTGCCTGCTGAGCGACTGGCCAGGGCTGGGGGTTGGTACCGGCACGTCTCTGTGGAGCAGAGGCTCATCTTCCACAGTGTTTGGCCATCCTCTTTCCTGTTCTATGTCTCTGCTTGGCTTCCTTTCTTGGCTCCCTCAGTGGTCCTGCAAAAGTCATCATGATAATGGTTAACATTCATTACATGCCAGGTAAGGCATTCTCTTCCCACAGCCACACCAGGTTACCAACTTTCTACTACTTAGTAGATTATTCCTTTTATTTCTATGTCATTCTTTTATTACCTTTAATTCTTCCATAAAAGCAGAATTTTCATCAATTATGTGGTTAGTAAAAGCAGGGTAACTGCTGGATTCTTTTCATAATAAGAAATTGGTGCCCAGCAACCCCCAGAGGGAGCTAGGGAAGGTTATGTTTTTCATTATCAGCAGAAACTCTTGAATCTTGTTAGATTTAATATGTTTCAATCTATTACAGTTATCCTTTTTTTTGTTGCTCAGACTGTCCCATCTTTACCTAGAGGGAAGCCCTTCACTTGACCGTGGTAATCTCAGAGAGTATCCTTTCAAGAGTGGATGTCCAGGCTCATCCTGTGCACTTCCTGCCCCCAACATGTGTGCCTCTCCCACGAGCGCTTGTCCTGTCTCTTTGGTGGCTTAAAAAGCCATCTGTCTCGGTGCCGGAGTATTCCTCTGTACTGGATTGTCCCTGCTTCTGGGCTCTCTCAGTGGATGGAGCTAGGAAATAAGTAGAAAGAGAAAAATGTTCATGTAGATATTTCCAACTTATATTAAAGATTACAGCATTTCACTTCTTTGATTTTCCTTTGTATCTCTTCCTATGAGTGCTAACACATTAACATGCTTTTTGGTTTTATTCTACAATAAGTAGTAGTAATTTCAAAGTAACAATAACAGCAACAAGGCCACTAAGAATTTAAAACATGCTTGTGATTATTTTCTCTTCCTATACTTTGAAGTCATCAGAATCCTGTGTTTCAAGGTCACTTGGAGTAATTCTTTGTGTGATTATGCCACCACCTTGACATAGGGTCAAGTTCATTTGTTTTAGTTTCTTTTCTGCTTTTAGAAATTGCTTTTTTTCTTTTCTTGATTGAATTTTCTTTCTTGTTTACTAAAACAGCATATTTTTCTTAAGTTAAAATCACTGGTACAAAGGTACTTTTAGGGAGATATGCCTTCTATTCCTGTTCCTGCCCATTTTCTCCCTTCCCTGTTGCTAACCATTTTTATTAGATTTGTTTTATCTTTCTAGTGTTTATTTTTTGGACCCAAAAACATATGTTTGTGTATTCCTTTTCCTCCTCACATTACATAAAGGTAGCGTGTAGTACATACTCTCTGACACCTGGTTTATTTTTCTTACATAACTAAAATATATCCCGACCTACTCCATTTGCAGGCTAGAGAGCTTGTGCTCATTCCTTTACAGCTGACGGGCTTTCCACTGTGTTCTTTCAACCAGTTGTCCTATGGGTAGACATGTGGGTTTCTATTCTTTTGCTGTGCATGTATGCAATGGCTAGTCTTGTACATTTCACTTCATACTTTTGCCCATATAAATTTGCAGTATATTCCTAGAATAGGATTGCCAGGTGAAAGGGTAAAAACATGTGTAATTCTGCTAGCTGTTACCAAATTTCTCTTCATAAAGGTTGTATCTTTTCTAATTCCTACCAACAATATGTAGAGTGGCTTTCTCTACAGCCTCACCAACAGAATATGTTGTCAGACTTTTGGATTTTAGCCAGTCTAATGGTGAGAAATGGTATCTCAGTGTAGTTTAATTTACATTTTTCTAATTATGAATGAGTTTAGTCATCTTTAGATATGTTTATTTTTGCATTTCTGTCAGCATCGCGTTATTGGTCTTCAGCGCCTGCATTTTTAGAAACTCTTTATATAGGTTTTCCAATTTGACATTTGTCTTTTTATTCTGCTTATGATAAAACAATTTTTTGTTTTTGTTTTGTCATGCAGACGTTTCTTAGTTTTTTTTTATTTTTTGTTTGTTTCTTAGTTTTATAATGTATCAGTCTTTTATTGGTTCTGGATTTTAAATCATAGTTAAAGTTTTACTCTCTCCCATGTTCTAAAGAAATTTACTCATCTTTTCTTCTAATGCTTGAATGGATTTTTTTACATTTAGATATTGATCCACTTGGAATTTATCCTGCTAAAAAACATGAGAAATAGATCCAGTTTTATCTTTTTCCAAATGACTAGTTGGTTCCTATCATTTATTTCTTTTAAAAAAAAAATCTGTCTTTCCCCTATTTGAGATGCCCCTTTATCATTAAATTTTCATATGTACTTGAGTCTCTTTGTAGATTTTTCCATCTTATTTCATTGTTCTGTCTGTTTATTCATGTGCTAGTAGCATTCTATTTTAATAATAAGGTTTACTGGCCATTCTTTCTTATTTATTTTTCCAAATGTACATTATCATCAACTTGTCAAGCTCCACCAAAACAAAAATCTTGATGGTATTTTCATTGAGATTGCGGTCCATTCATAAATTAACCCAGGACAAATGAGCCACCCCTGGGGACCCCTGCTGCCATGGCTTCCATGTGTTCTAGGTGCCTGTCTGTGCCCTCAGGCTCACTGAGTCCGGGCCCACGAGTCTCCTTGGTTCCAGCATCAATGCCAGCACTGCTTTCCTGCCCTTCCCAGTTTCCCCCGCCTTACACCGCTCCCATGTCCCTGTTGCTCTTTCTGAAGCCTCCCTGCAGGCCCTTTGCCCTCCACCTGCCCTTGGTGTAGCTTCTCACTCTCCTGCCTCAGCACTCCTGCCTGGGGCACTTATATTCCATGTTGATGGCTTCAGCGACCATTAATGACCTGCAGATCAGTACCTTTAGCCCAGGTGTCTACACAGTCAGCACCTCATGACTGTACTCGAATGTCATGTATCCAGAACTGAGCTCATTATTGTCTCATCCCAAACCACCCTTTGTTTCTTCTAGTCAAGCACCACTGTTCATCCTGGTGCTCAAAGGCAGTCTGTGGCTCACCCTAGATTCCTTCCTCTCTCCTGGTTCCCACACATCCCTAGTTGCTTGGTTCTGCCTCCTGGATAATGTTTCCCCTTAACTCTCAGTGCCTCCTAACCATCTCTGTCTCTCAGCCTCTCTCCCTTCCACTTGACCCCCACAGGGGTACCAGAGTGACCACAATAAACCAGCAACTCCCACCACCACTCACACTCAGGCTTCTCATTGGCACCTCATAACCGACGGACTGAGCTGCTTTTCATCAGAGAGAAAACTTTACTGTCTGGCTCATTTTTCTAGCCTCTTTTCGTATACACTTACACATGCAGACACATCATATGTTCTCTCCTATCACACTTTACATTTCAGGGATTCAGAATTTTTCTGGTTTCCCCAAAAGCTGTACTCTGCCCCCAGAAGCCTTCATGTGTCCTGCTGTCTCCAGTTACTTGCTCTTCCATTTGCATGGCCTGGCAGTGCTCTGCTCTCCTGCAAAGCTCTGCCTGGCCTGGCTTGGTGCAGCACCCACATCTGCTCAGTGACAGGAGGGTGACTCTGCATATTTCCTCTGGGCTGTGAGCGCCTGGAGAAGGAGAAGGAATTGACTTTCTTTCACCTGCTTAGCATGGTGCCTGACAAGATTTTCAGTAGGTGCCTACTAAGTAATTAGTGGATGCACAAGTAACACACTTATCAGCTGAAGAATGTTGGGACTAGTGCCTGTGACATGCAATGAATAGGCCAATTTATAAATCACATGCCACTCTTTACATCACTGGTTGTAAGGCTGACTCCCCACCTCTGCCTTACACTTAAACCTTCACTGGTCGGCATCCAGGCATCATTGCTTGGTACCTCTATAACTGTGGGAGTTTTAGGTAATTTCTCAGTCCCCAGACAAGACTACTCTGAGGATTAAATGAAATAAGGACACTTAAGTGCCATGTAGTGCCTGGCACAGGGACGTTTCCATGCAGCATGTTGGTTGCTTTCTTTCTATTGAGAGTCACATTCAAACCTGCGTTAGGAGAGAATGGAAAAAGCAGACCCCGTTCTCGTCGATGCACTTGCACACACACACTCTTCAGGATGAGGAAAGCAATCCCTCTCCACCACCCTCTGCAGAGGGTCCATCTTCTGAGCCTGTTGCTTGAATTTTACCAGAATTAAGCACCCACCCTATCATCATTATACAGGAGTCCCCCATTATCCTCAGGGGATATGTTCCAAGATCTGCAATGGATGCCTAAAACCACAAATAGTACTGAACCCTATATATATATACCCTTTTTTCCTATACATACATACCTATGATAAAGTTTAATTTATAAATTGGCTACAGTAAGAGATTAACAATAACTAATAAAATAGAACGATTATGACAACATACTATAATAAAAGTTACGTGAATGTGGTCTCTGTCTCACCCATTTAATATTTTCAAACCACAGTTGACCGTAGGTAACTGAAACCAAGGACGGCAAAACTGCAGATAAGGGGAACTATGGTATCTTTTCCCCTGACTTTGTCTTTTTTTCCTAATTAACTTACCACACTTGTTAAGTATCTCTTCTCTTTTATAGCTAAACTCATTATTTGAAAACTTTGCCCCTCTTCCTTATTTCTAAAACCAAATTCCTATTCTAGAATATATGCTGGAAAATATGGCTTTATTGGAATATTTGTATTCCTTTTATGAAATACAATGTCTTTTTTGGAATATGATGTAAATAAATGTTAAAATGCTAATTTTTTTTAAAGAACATTTTTATATGAGCATAGTACTTTCACACAAACTAAAACTAAAATTTCTTTATCTAGTCTATCTATAACTTTTGAAAATGTTGACACAGCTAAGAAGAAACTCCCTGTTCATATTTTAGATGGTCTGACCCTGAGCTACAAGGTATGTTCTGAATCTCTTTGTAAGAACATTGTTTTCTATTAAAACCTGCAAGTAATAGGTTACTTTCTCCTCTAATTTTCTGTTTTGTTCTCATAGGTCCCATGGCCTGTGGACATTGTTATAAGTTTGGAATGTCAAAAAATTTATAATCAGGTGTTCCTTCTCTTATTGCAAATAAAGTGGGCAAAATATAGTCTGGATGTTTTACTCTTTGGTGGTAAGATTTGTTTTCAAGAGATAAATCACAATTTTATTTTAGCCCTGAGAAAAAGAGGTGGTGATCTTTGCTCATTTTTTAATGTATACTCAAGTGCCCAAATGGTATGTATTTGTAGCAGCGGTTTTACAGACATCAGAATTAACTTCCCTGAATGAAATACCAGGAAATTATACTACATTCAATCTGAAATACAATAACTTGATTAGGAATTTATCCAGAAAAAATATTCTTCATAGATTATGCAAAAATTTTTAATAACAAGTTAACGGGACTTTGCATTTACATTTTAATCACAGTGATAATGAAAGTGACACAGGGAACTTTTCACTGCTTCACCTTCCAGACACCCTGGAGGTGGGTCCCTGCTGCACACCCGGCAGAGTGCTCTTTGTGGGGTTGACTGTGCTGTGTGCGTTTGGGGTTTGAGTACATGCTCTTCCCACCCACTCTGCTCTTTCAACCTTTTACAGAACTGGCTAGTACTGCTGAAAAACCACAACTTAAAGAAGAAGTTTTATGTGAGCAAGACACAGCTGCTCAGTTTGGACCACAAAAGGAACCAGTGAGACAGCAGATTCATCGTATGTTCCTCTTGAGAGTGAAGCTCATGCACTTTGTGAACAGCTTGCACAACTACATTATGACCAGGGTTCGTGTCTGTGTGTCTGCCTCAGTTCTGTCCCCTTGTATACAGCTATTCATAGAGAATTATTTGTGATATATTTATAAATACAAAGGAGCCCACAAAATACTTCTAGACTATAAATATGAAAATAGCACACATAAAAAATTTGATCATAAAATAACATGGCAGCAGGGGGAATTTTTTTTAAATATTCCAGAGCATGTGTGTCCAGAGACTGCTGCCCCGCCTGTCCAGTGACCCCTTGGGACAGGCACACCCAGAGCTCCTCTTTTCGAATTGCCTTCAGAATTTGCTGCATAGTTCTTTAAATTTCGTTAGTGGTGACACAGCTGTCCCTGGAAAATGACACCAATTTTTAGTAACAGCCAGAATCCATCAGGCTGGTGTAGTATGTAAGGAGGAAGATACAGCCTGATTATATACTTTTTTCCTCAAAAACAAGAAGTAACTCATTACAAAGTAAATGAAACTGCTTTTCATATACATCCTAGAATGAGATCTAGAGGAAGTCTGGAAGAGGAGTTCAGATATTTGAACAGTAGCAGTATTTTTGGAGGATAGTACTCATTTGTGGTTTAAAGCTTGCTTAAAAAACCTCATTTGTAGTCATTCTGGTATATAAGTTCTAAAACCACCTCCTTTGGGTGAAGTGAGCCTTCGAAGCCTTTGTTTTAGATAGGGTGCATATGGCAGAAGAGCTCTCTGATTCCCGTGATTTAGTGGGCTTCAGAGGGCCAGCCCTAAGCCTTTAATTGTTGAGAATAAATGGTAGGAGTTTAAGTATTTGCTTAATTTGTTTTTTGTTTTCTATTTAAAATATATCTATGCTCCTTTAAAAGAAAGACCAGTATACAAACAGTGGAACTCACGAAAATGTATACATTCAATTTAACTGATAATTGTTTTTAAAAAGTCAATGTATTTTCTATACAGTTTGATATATTTGCCCCTCCCTCCCAGGAACAGTCTGCTAGTCCAAAGTGAGGCATTTATTCACTGTGAAGGGTGTGTCCTAAAGGACTGGCCCCACCATCATTCTAGATAAGAACGTCAACCTTTAAAGAAGGTACTTTATAAACTCTACAGATGTGATTATTGAAGGAGGAATTTGAGAGGAGTAGAAGAGGTTGGTAAAAAGTTTTGTGTCTGGCATACAAGTCCTCAAAGTAGTCTGCTGATCTGCTGATTTAACTTCATCTTTCTCTTCCAAGATTCTTCACAGTACGGGGCTGGAGTTTCAACATCAAGTTGAGGAAGCCAAGGATTTAGATCAGTTGATTAAAATTCACTATAGATATTTGTCAACCATCCATGATCGATGTTTGCTGAGAGAAAAGGTACATGAGATGTCACCTGCAGACTTGGCCACCAAGGCAGGAGTGAAGCTGGCCAAGGGAAGTTGTCCCGCTGCTTTGGAATTTTATACTTATTAAGCTTCTTTTCTGCAGAATATTCTTTAAGGAAGAACCAGATCAAATGAAGTTATAAGTGTGTGCCATATTATCAGAAATTATACCTGAAAGAAACAGTTGAGAACTGTACTGTGACAGTCTTCACTCACTCTGCACTGCACTTGGATTCAGTTGGAAAATTGTATCTGTAGCTGTGGAGTAATAGTGCTTTAGTCAGGAAGCATGTCCAGCTTTGTGTGAATTCAGGGGATTAAATCATTTTTACAGCCACTGGACTGACTTGCTCTATTTCAGTGGTGAATTTAAATGGCCATCCCAGGATGTGGTAGCTTACTCTATTTGTCAGACTCTGCTACTACTGCTACCTCTATCACAGGTGCAGTAGATGTGTGGACCAATTCCAAGTGCACTCTATTCAGAGCCTCGAAACCTTCCTTATGATGTAGGAGGCAGTCATTGTACTGATGACAGTTTTCTGTGACTCATTTAAATTATGTAAAAGTGTTGGTGTCAGTGTCCAAGCATAGTTACAGAGCCAGTGTTCTCTCTGTGGCTTTGCTCTCCAGGTCAGCTTTGTGAAGGAAGCCATCATGAAGGTGTTGAACTTGGCTCTCATGTTTGCAGAGGGCTGGCAGGCGGGCCTGGGGGCTTGGCAGTAAGTATGTGGCCTGTGGAACCTCTGTGCTATGACTGTTTTGCCTTACCTTTTAACTGGCTTCATCTAGGAGCTTTTTTTTCCCTCTAGGCCATACGTCACATATACTTGTATTTAGGGAAAGAATTGAATAATCGAATTTGTTCACCTAAACTAGGCCACATCAAGAATTGTGCAATTCTTTTATGAGTGGTAAAACAATAAAAACTGACGTCTTTTAATTAGGACAAGCAAATATTCTTAGATTACATGCATGTTTTGTTTTATAGATTTTGTTAAGTTTTTGTTATGAACACCTTCAAACATACACAGAGGTAGAGAAAACAGCAGACAAACCCCAGGTACCCATCACCCCTCTTCAGCAGTTACCAGCAGCAGTTCTCATCTTTGTTCACCAACCACACCCACTTACTTGCTGAATTATTTTACAACAAATTCTCTACATCATGGTAGATTATAGTCCAAAGTTGTACTTTACTTTCAGAGTGTTTATTATTCATACCTGCCACATAGAAAGGCAGGTGCCCTGCAGTCAGACGACAGGTGAGGAGGAACTTCCTCTTCGATCTAGAGCACCATCCTCTACTCTTAGCTTCAGTGTACAGCTCAGTAGTTTGTCCCTGTCTTGTTTATAAAATTAATGCAATGATAATGCTGCCATTACTTCCCTGAAATAAAAGTGCAAGCGAGCCTGGATGACCTGGTTGTTGCGATACTAGTCAGTGTTACTGAGGAGGTAAGAGTTCACTATAGTGCTAATTTAATTAAAAATCTTAACCTGTGCCTATATCAAAATATTCTGAATGAAGAAACTAAGATAGTAGGTAAAATTCATAATTGCAGGGATGTAAACAGATTTCTTACTTGCTTTTTGCTGTCTCAAAGTGTGTAAAGTATATTTCTCTTTCCATGTCACTGGAGGGTGAAGGAGAAAATAATAATACTGCTGCATATGCTTTGCTGAAATTGAACTGCTTCAGTTTCTTCAACATGTAACTTGTAAGAAAAAAGCAGGTTGGGGCCGGCCCGGTGGCGCAGCAGTTAAGTTCGCACGTTCCGCTTCTCAGCGGCCCGGGGTTCGCTGGTTCGGATCCGGGGTGCGGACATGGCACCGCTTGGCACACCATGCTGTGGGTAGGCATCCCACATATAAAGTAGAGAAAGATGGGCACGGATGTTAGCTCAGGGCCAGGCTTCATCAACAAAAAGAGGAGGACTGTCAGTAGTTAGCTGAGAGCTAATCTTCCTCAAAAAAAAAAAAAAAAAAAAAAGCAGGGAGTGAGGAGGACTTAAGTATAAGAACCATCGCAATTTATGGAAATTAATTGATCCTGATTCAAACTTAAAGCAGAAAAGTGAAAAATTGCAAAAGCAATGTGAAATTTGACCACTGATTATTTGATGATATAAAAAATCATTGTTAAATATTTTTAAGCAGATGGTATTGTAGCTTTGTTTTAAAAAGAGTCTTTATCTTTAATATATCCACACTGAAGTATTTATGACTGAAATGCTGTGATGTCTCAAATTGCTTCTCATTGTGATGGGGCTGGGGTGTATGTAGGACTGCCTGGGGCTGCATGACTGCTCGTCTTGAGTGTGGGCATGTGAAAGTCCACTGAGTAGTTCTCTCCTATATATGTCTGATTTCCCATAGTAAAAAGTTTTATAATAATTTTAAAATTTGCGATTTCATATCTTTAACGTGTTCTTTATTTCTAAAAGAAGATATGCTTATGAAAAGTAAAAACACAGGCCTGTCAAATGGAAAAGGGAATATCCCCAGTCATCCTAGCTCCAGGACTCAGTGCCATCCTGAAACAGAAGTTTTATATCCTGCTGAGCGTTTCCTTCAGATGCTTGGAAAGTTTTTATTTTAAAGTAAAGCAGGAAATTTTATATTTTATTTTATAATCTTTAGACTTAGGATTCTAAATAATTAAACTGAAGTACATTTAACATTACTCCAAAGGTATTTTGTAGCCTACCTATTGACCTCTTATGCACTTCTTAAACTGAAATTTACCTTCTTTCCTAGAATGGAATCTATAGAGAAAATGGAGTCTGATTTTAAAAACTGCCATATGTTTCTTGTAACCATTTTAAACAAAGCCGTCTGTAGAGGATCCTTTCCCCATCGTGAGTACACCATGTTAAAATATTACAGTTTTTATATTTTCTTGTATCTAAGTCTGTGTGTTATAGTTTTGGTACTGACCTCATGAAGATTAGAATTTTTCACCATTGCAAACCTGGAAGGTCCCTCAGCAGTTGTGCCATGCTTTGAACTGTTTTTTGAGAATAGCAATGGAACAAATGAATGTCAGATGTAAGACACTGAGACTAACGGTCTTGCTGTCTGGCGTGTCATTTGTTACAGCAGTGGTTCTAGAACTGTTACTGAATAAAGCAGATGGTAGAACAGGTTTTGGTTGACCTTTACTATCATGTATAACCTTTGTAACTATTCCCTTTCCAAAGATAGAAGGGTTTTTTTAGCAACTTAGAAACTTCCAAGGCTGCCTTTTGCACAAGGAAACGCAGGCCTGACAGTTTAGAACACAGTATGTGAAGCAGGCAGCGTCTGGGGTGCGTCACAGGGAGAAAAGAGCTATTTAATCTGCAAAAACAAAGAGCTAAATAGTATCTCTTTGCACGACTTTTTTTTGGAAAAGTATGCAGGGTTAATCTTTTCCCTATTTCTGCATATTCAAATTGTAATATATTCATTAAGAGCTAAACGTTTTTTAAAATGTTGTTAGAAATGTGTTAGAGGAAACATGGATGCATTTGTCCATTGTTGCTTTGGGTGATTCTTATGCAAGTAGATTCCATTCGTAGGTTAGAACATGGCATTTTGTGATGAACTGACCCATATGGTTTTATGACATATGAGACAAATGTGATTTGTTCAGTGAAACGCACAAACTTTTTGTTTTCAAAATTAAAATGATCTGAAATAGAAATAAATCTTACTTTTTGAATTTTTACTTAGTAAAGTTTATCATCTTGATTATACATTAAAAATAATCAATATTTTAATTAAAAATAGAAAAGTCTTTAAATACTTTCAGTTTTGAATTTATTAAAGCCTTATTCAGATGTTTTAAACCATTTTTTTTTTCCAACCTTATTTCTATTTTTCCCACAGTGGAATCTCTAGCACTGTCACTCATGGCTGGCATGGAACAGAGTTAAATGTCTTCAATGTAATAAATATCTCAGATTTAATCTTCATACATATGCATTTCCACCACATGCAGTTGAGAAGGAGCAATCTTTATTTTGGTTCATTTTAAAAATTGTTGTCTACTGTCTAGACAAGTAGATTTGTAGGTCTTTTCTCTGGAGATTATTGGATAGTATATAGGATTATGTGTATAAAATTGTATCAATAATGCAAAGTGTATATAGGCTGTTTACACTTACATTTCCTACTTTAAGCTCTAGATTTATGGTATTGATAATGTGAATTGTATCATTTTTGAAAATGTAATTATTAATATGAAAAATAAAGTACTTTAGTTAAATTCTTTAGTTCTCTTTTTACTTGGCCACAGAAGTTTTTTATGTAGAGTTTTACATACTGTCTTCCCTAAAGGTTGTCTTAGATTTGGTTGTCTCAAAAATGTATTTTTATGTGCCCGGGAAGTTCCAAAATGGAAAATAACTTTAATCAATATCAATAAATGTAAAAGCCAACTTCACTTAGGGCCATCTGTTGGTACATGCTTATTATTTGACATTTCTGAGCAATTTTTGTGAACAAGTTATATCTTAAATAAAATCATGCTTACCATTCAATTTTTCCACATTTTCTTTGTATGCTTCTTGGCATGTCTCCAGCACTTATGACTCAGCACTGTATTTACTACTTATTTTTAAAGAACAACTTCTGAACTCAAGGTAGCCTCAGAACTGAGCACCAGGCCTTCTCGCCCTCAGACCCAATCTCAATCATTTTGCTGCATTAGCATTTCCTGCATTCAGATGGCAAAGTCTGCGAACAAACCCTCCTGGGAACCAGCCCAGATCTGGGGCTTTACTCTGAAGTCTTGGAAGAAATTCACCAAGGAGGCCTTCAAATGCCAGGAGATGAACAGCTACTTCCAGGTCTCAAGAAAATATTTTTTTGTTTTGCTAGCCCTGAGATAACATTTCTTGCCAATCTTGCTCTTTTTGCTTGAGGAAGATTCGCCCTAAACTAACGTCTGTGCCAGTCTTCCTCTATTTTGTATGTAGGTCACCACCACAGCATGGCCCCCAACAAGTGGTGTAGGTCTGCACCCAGGAACTGAACCCGAGCCACGTAAGTGGAGCATGCCAAACTTAACCACTAGGCCATGGGACAAGCCCCAGTGTTTCCAAACCTAGGATAGAAGGTAAGTTTATTTATAGGATGTTTAGGAAAGGAAATATTTTCATTTTTAAAATGAGTATTTGCAATTAGTTGTTATCTCAACTGATTTTATACTGTATCTATATTTGACCCTTTCTCATGATGTTAAGAGTTTCCAAGGGGAGATTAGCAAGTTTTAATTGGAAGAAGAATAGACTTGACAAACTGTTACCAGTTGTTTTCTTTGGGAAGCAGCCTCCAAGATGGAGTTAGACGTGCAGAGTGCCCAGTAAAAAGAAGGGAAAGGGAGCCTGACTGGCCAGAGAGAAAAGCTGGCCTACAGTACAGGTCAGTGGAATCAGCTCATCAGGTTGTCCTGCACTGGGCTGAGATGATGGGCTTCCATACCCCACCTTGATCAGTCGTTGGTTGTGGGTCCTTGGGAAGAGCATGACCTCTGTAGCTGAGGCCAGTCCAGAAGCAGGTAGAGCTGAAGGCTGTCCACTGGCAGTACTCAGGAGTTGGGCAGCAACTCCTTGAAGAGGGATCTGAGTAGCACATCATGTCAACTACACACAAGTGATTTTTGAATCTTCTAAATGCAAGGACTTACTTTTACACTAAATATAACTAAGAGCTGTTCCTTAACTAGTTTATGTGGAAAAGTTAATGCTATGGTGTGCATTAAATTGCCTTTTCTTAGGTGTGGAATAGATTGGATCTGTTCCACTTAATTTTTCTTATGGTTCTGTTTGGACTTTAAAAACATCTTACGGCTTTCCAGTTGGGCATGTAAGGAGCTTGGAAGTCATCACTCCCATTCTCAAAGTAAGAAAAAAGCTGAGCAAACTGAAAATAACAACTCTTCTTAGATCCATTAGAGAATTGAGGTCCCAGGGCAAACTGCTGCCTCCAAAATTGGAGAGAGGAGCAGAACAGAGAATCACATTCCACCATAGCAGAAGCAAAAACTCTGCAGGAGCCAGTACCAAGCTAAGGAGACTTAAACCACAATTGACAAATTGCCAGAGGCTCATTGTGGACAAGATTGACAGTTAAAATCTCCAAGGAACCCAGTCTTGGGAGGTAGGACAAACTTTTGTGAGTTTTAGGAACACTACCAGGTTCTCACAGTGAAGATTAGAGGAAAATCTTCTTGTGATTCTGGCAGGAGGAAGGGGAAAGTATTCATTTTGCAATATGCCCTGAGAGTTCTGTTCTTAGCAAGGCCTGAGTCAAGGGCCAAACCAACCCAGGGAAAGGGAAATGCCCAACTCCAGGTCCTTCTAGCCTTCCTGTTTTACCTAAGTGTGTGTGTGTGTGGAGGGGGGAGATAGCAGAAGGACTTGTGAAGGTCAAGACTGGGGCACAGGCTCACTAAAAGACTGAGACCTAATCATTGGACTGTGAAATGCTTTCCCTCCCCCCTCACCTCACAACATCAATAGGGCTCCTGTATAACAACAGGAATACTTGTGAAAGAACTGCAAGCTAGAACCCTATTTAAAAAGTCTCTAGGGAAACCCAGTGACAACAGGAGACTAAAACCAGGACACCAGATGAGATTTTAGCCTCTCACACTTGCAGCTTTAGCAAATGCTAAGCAGTCTAACTACTACCCAGATAAATCTAAAGCATCGCACTAAAGGCCTATTTGCCTCAGTTCCTTTTACCCAGTGCATCATGTCCAATTTTTAACAAAAAATTACGTAGCATACAAAAAAACAATTTGAAGAGACAGAGAAAGCATCAACCAGACTCAGTTTTGGCAGAGATGTTGAAATTATCAGATAGGGAATATAAAACAACTATGATTAATATGCTAAGAGCTCTAGTGGAAAAGGTAGACACCATGAAAGAACAGATGGTAATGTAAGCAAAGAGATGGAAACTCAGGAAGGACATGGTCGAACTAAACATGAACTAGATCAAATTGACATTTATAAATTCCTTCAACAGAATACACCTCAAGCTTACAGAACATTCACCAAGATAGGCCACATTTTTGGCCATAAAACACACCTTAACAAGTTTTTAAAAATAGAAATCATACAAAGTATGCACTCAGACCACTGTTAATAAAATGCAATTATATGAAAAATATTAACATAAATGATTTGCTGAAATCAAGGCAAAAAATGAATGACCTGAAGATTTGAAGTTATCAATTGTTTATTTTATTACCCCAGCATTACTTGCCCATCAACAGAACTCAACATGTAATATAAATAAAGTTAGTCTTTCATATTTTGCTCACTTTAAATTTTGTTATTATGAAGACATAATACTTTAATAGTTTAACTTGATAGTTAATTTAAATCTAGACACCCAAGTATATGGGTCTGTTGCTCCAGGCTTAGTTTCACCTGGATTGGCAAGTATCTTCAGGATAAAAGTTGCTTCCACTCCACCTCTTTGCTTCTATCAAGTTCTTGCTTTATTTTAGTTGTGGAATGATAATTCCTTACTAGTTTGTCAGCTGTCCTTAAGATTTTAAGATTCCTAAAACATTTTAACCAGCACGTTTAGTTTTCATTGAAAAGTCTGTTCAAAAAATCTAGCCTGCCAATAACCAAAACAAGTTCCCATTTAAAGTAAATTAATTACTCCAGAAACAAGCCTCCCAAATATGGTAGCAATAAATAAGCCATGTGACTAGGCACCTTTGTGCTGTAACTTTGTTTATATAAGTTTTTTTTTCACTCCACATATTATCATAAAAATTTTAAGAACTAGATGAGAACTTTGAAATTATCCCATACAACATCCCGTAAAAAAAATTCTAAAGAAAGGTCCTCCCCACTCCAAGATTTTTTTTTTTAACCTCCCATTATTTCCTTTAGGAATTTTAAGTTTTCATTTTTTACATTTAAATATTTGTTCCATCGAGAATTTATCCTGATGTAAAGTGTAAAACCAACTTGGCAGTTATCTTCTAGATGAACTGATCCAGAAAAGCCTCCTTGAGTAGGTAACATTTGAAAGTCATGTCATGGCAGTCATGTAAAAGTTTGGGAGAAGGCATGCCAGGAAGGGGAAGTGGAAGGAACGAGCTTGACTTGTCTAGGACAAAGCAGCAAGACCAGTGTGGCTGGAGCATTGAGAACAAAGGGCATGTTAGGAGACAAGGTTAGAGAGGTAGGTGGGGTTGTGTCATGCTGATGGATCAAATGGGATTGAGAGAGGGGAATCCAGGAGGAGTCCTGGGACACGAAGCTGGTGCCACAGATAGGGCTAAGACAGAGTGTGCTACTCAGGGCAGTGGCCTTCCAAGTGGAGTTTATATACCCTTGGGATACATGAAGACTCTCTGCATGTTATATGGGCATTAAAAGTTTGAAGGAATTTCTATATTAATCCTAGAATTAGGATTCAGTAGTGATATGGTTGGCCTGGGCTAACATCTATAAAATTAAAAAACAAAGACATTTTCTGATAGGAAGTAATCTGACTTGGCTAATTGATTTGACAATGAGAACTGGTTTTGTCAATTACATTAAACATGGGGACATTTACCATAAATTGCCTAAGTAACGTGTAGCTTTGAGAATTTAATGAAGACATATTTAAAGCATTTGTGTGATAAACCAGTAGAGCAGAAATTGTGTCCTTTGCAAAGTTTTAGGATATAAAGAACAAATAGATGTCAAGTTTAAACTGTCTGATGGGATACAAATTTCTAAAATTTTTATTTAGGAGACAAAGTGTTTGAAGACCATTGAGTTAGAGCATAGGCTCAGCTTCTGTAACAAAGACCAAAACTCATTTCCATGAAGAAAATGGAGTGATACTTAGAGCGGCTGGCCCAGTGGCATAGTGATTAAGTTCGTTCACTCCACTTTGCCCACCCAGGGTCTACAGGTTCGGATCCCTGGTGCAGACCTACGCACTGCTCATTAAGCCATGCTGTGGTGGCATCCCACATACAAAATAGACGAAGTTTGGCACAGATGTTAGCTCAGGGACAATGTTCCTCAAGCAAAACGAGGAAGATTGGCAACAAATGTTAGCTCAGGACCAGTCTTCCTCACCAAAAAATAAAAAAAAAAATACAATATAACTCCCATAATAGTGCAGAGGTCAGAGGGTGGCTCAGGGTGGATGAGTGGCTCTGCACCATGAGGTTGTTCAGGATGCAGTTCCCTTCTAGTTTGTTATTCTGCCGTTGCCCTTGTTTGCACAGTCAAAGCTGGGTGGTGGCACCCTGTCCTTCCAGCCCATGAGAGGGAGGAAGAAAGGTAGCAGAGGGTTAACTTTCTCACACACTTAATTGCAAGTAGGCTGAGAATTTAGTTAAGGTTCCTAGAGTTCCAGCCTTTTTCAAATACTGAGATATAATTTACCCATGCTTATTCACTTTTATCAGAGATTTATTTGAGACTGCATCTAAAATCTCTATCAGAAAATGCCATACTTTCACTTTGGCTTAGGATGTAAAGGACACTAAAGACCTTCACTAGTTTACAAGAAAAAACAAGGCAAAATAAAATGTGTACTTTTCTATGGGATTTGGACAGACAATCTATACAGAAACTTGAACTTAATTCCAGAGAGACACAAGCCCTTCCTAAGAGAGTGAAGAGCTGTGCAACTTCCATACTCAGAGGGTTGAGTGGTGAAGGCATGGGTTGGCAGTTGGACTTGGTTGCCATAGATGGAGAGAATATACAGAGATGAGAAGAAATCAGTTGATTACAGTTGAGCCTCTGACAAGTAATATGGTCTTGTAGGATGGATTGGAATGTGAAAACTGAAAATGCAAAATCACTTGTCCCAAGAACTTTTCCCCCTAGTCCTGCCCAAGTTTTCCTGAGAAGGTGGCAGTAGGTACAAAACTGGGAGTGCAGTCCTGTGCATTCGCACTGTGATTGGATTCTGGAGCCCTATCAAAGCTAAATCCAAAGGTGAACCCCCCCTAGTTCAAATACAAGATTAAAAAGGTAGTGATATTGGAGTATAGAGAGTGAGAGTCACAGATGAATTCAATACAATTAAAGCTGAGGCCCAGCTGCAATTCAGTTCAAATCTAGGAGGAATCAGGAATTCCTTCCAGTCACCAAATACAGGATTCATATTCTGACAGTCTAATTCCCATGTGCGTATTTTTCCCCCACACCAAGCAATTCTTCAACACTAACTGGGTGTCCTACAATTCACCTCAATTCTGACACTACCTGCAGATAGTGTCACATCCCACAGGTTAAGGGCTCAGTCCCACAAGACTGTCCCCCTCCCACTTCAAACACCAATTGCAAGTCCAGGTTGTCACTTGTGCTTCTGATTGACAGGCTATAAATCAGAGGTTCCAATAACCCCTTCCTTGGGTTTGATTAACTTGCTAGAGCAGCTCACAGAGCTCAGAGAAATATTTTACTTACTAGACTACCAATTTATTAAGGATATAGCTGTGGAACATCCAGAAGGAAGAGATGTATAGGGCAGGGTATGGGGAAAGGGCCCAGAGTTTCCATGCCCTCTCTTGGTGTGCCACCCACCCAGCACCTCCATGTGTTCACAAACTCAAAAATTCTCTGAACCCTGTCTTTTAGGTTTTTATGGAGGCTTCGTTACATAGACATGTTGATTAAATCACTGGGTAATGGTGATTGAACTTAATCTCCAACCCCTCTCCCCTGCCCAGAGGTGGGGGGTTGGACCACCCTGTAATCACATGTTTAGTTCTTCTGGTGACCAATCCCCATCCTTAGGTTACCTAGGGACTTTCCAAAAGTCACCTGATTAACATAAAGGCATATTTATTGCTCTCATCACAGTAAATCTCAAAGGTTTTAGGAGCTCTGAGCCATAAATGGAGAAGAAGAAATATGTATTTCTTGTTATAAATCACAATATCACAAGGACAGATTTGCATTCCTAGGGAAATAAAAGAAAGCAATATTATACTACAGTGTCAGCATCATGACAGAGTGAGTTGTCCCCATAGTCTCTCCCCACTAAGATACAACCAAAGGACATTCATTAATCAACAGAGGATACCCACACAGCACAATAGGATGTTTGAGAGGTCCTCACAGCCATACGTCTAAATGTGGGGGTGCTGGATGCCAGGCAAGCAGTGAGAGGAGGTGAGCAGATCTCCTCTCCCACCCCAGCAACAGCAGTCTAGGTTGTGGGTCCACACACAGCAGCTGAGCTGGCACACAACTCTAAGAGGAGGCAGAGGAAAAGGAGTCCTCCATGTGACCACTTTCACTTTGAGAGTTGCATCTCAGCCCACAGGAACTCCACACCAAAGCATCTCAGCCACTGCATGGGCACACCACCAAGCCCAGCAACCCAGGCAGGCCGCCAGTGAGTGCAGAGTGGGCTCAAAAATGTGAAAGAAAGTTCCCCTCCCATTGCTTCCCACCTGGCACAGCAGCTGGGCCTATGGGCCAGGGCAGCAGATTCACACCAGAGTGCCAGCACCTGCATATATGACCCACCAAGTACCAGCGGCAAGCAAATGCAGACAAGCCCTATTGGCAAAACTTCCAGTGGGTGGGCACAACTTCCAGCAGATGCAGCAGGTTCAGAAATCACAGCTCCCGCCACCCTGAGTGGTGGTAGGTGGAATAGGTGACATACTATGCACCAGCAAGGTCTGCTTCCTCAGACGTCATAAAGAAATACATTAACACTCCAGAAGAGAAGGAAAATGACAAGTTTCCAGGAACAAATCCTGAAGTCACAGGAATTTATAATCTAAATGATAGAGAACTCAAACTAGTTATCATAAAGAAACTCAACAAGTTACAAGAAAACTCACAAAGACAGTTCAGTGAACTCACAAATAAAATTAATGAGCAGAAGGAATTCTTCACTAAAGAGATTGAAACTCTAAAAAACACCAAACAAAAGTGTGGGAAATGAAGGACACAATGAGTGAGAGAGGAAAAAAAAAGTCTAGAAACCTTAAAAAGAAGAGTTGATTATGGAGTACAGAATTAGTAATTTAGAGGACAGAAATATAGAAATGCTTCAGGTGGAGGAGGAGAGAGAAGTAAGACTAAAAAAAATGAAGAAATTCTCCAAGAAATGTCCAACTTAATTAGGAAATGCAACATAAGGATTATAAGTATTCAAAAGGGAGATAGATATAGATATTCCAGAGGGATAAAGGAGCAGACAGCTTGTTTAAACAAATAGTAGCTGAGAACTTCCCAAACCTGGAGAAGGAACTGGAATTACAAGTAAGTGAAGCCAATAGAACTCCTAATTACATCAATGTGAAAGACCTTCTCCAAGACCTATTTTAGTAAAACTGGCAAAAGTCAATGACAAAGAAAAAATATTAAGGGCAGCAAGGCAGAAGAGAGTAATCTACAAAGGAATCCCTCTCAGGCTTTCAGCAGACTTCTCAGCAGAGACTTTAAAGACTAGGAGAGAGTGGAATAATATATTCAAAATACTGAATTTCGAAAACTTTCAGCCAAGAATACTCTATCCAGCAAAAATATCCTTCAGATATCATGGAGAAATAAAAACTTTCCCTGATAAACAAAAGCTGAGGGAGTTCATCGCCACAAGACCCACCCTACAAGAAATGAACAAGAATGCCCAGACTCCTGAAACAAAAAGGAAAAGGTTTACAAAACGTTGAACAAAGGTAAATAGACAAAATCAGGAAATGGCAGCTCTCTATTAGAACAAGTTAGCAAACAAAGGCACAGGGAAGGAAAGCATCAAAAATAACTATAAACACTTCATTTTAATCACAAAATCACAACACAAAATGGAATAATTTGTGACAACAATAACTTAGGGAAGAGGAAAGGGATGGAACTTACTTAGGATAATGGAGACAAAAGGCTATCAAAATGGAATAGCTCATTTGCAAGATGTTTTATACAAACCTCATAGTAACCACTAAACAAAAAATCAGAACAGAGACACAACTGATAAACAGAGAAAAAACTGAGAAAACCATCATAGAAAATCACCAACCGAAATGGCAGTCAGAAATACACAGGAAGAGAAACATTGGAAATATAGAGCAACTGTGAAACAAGAGATAAAATGGCAGTATTAAGCCCTCATGTATCAATAATCACTCTAAATGTAAATGGATTGAATTCTCCAATCAAAAGACATAGAGTGGCTGGATGGATTGAAAAACAAGACCCAACAATATGCTGCCTCCAGGAAACATCTCAGCTCCAATGACAAACAGGCTCAGAGTGAAGAGATGGAAGATGATACTGCAAGCAAATGGTAAGCAAAAGAAAGCAGGTATTGCCATACTTATATTGGACAAAGTGGACTTTGAGACATAAAAGTGTGCTTGAGGACAGTCTGGGTCTTGTGGAGAGTCATGAAGCATGGTGGGACAGTTGGAAAGCTGATTTGCACTGAATTGTGGAGGGCTTTGGGTATCATGTAATGTGTCTTTTATGACCCATTACGTTGCAAGTAACAGAAGCCAACTGTATTATCTATTGTGGCAAAACAAATGATCCCAAACTTAGTGTTTTAAAACGACATTTATTATCTCATAGCTTCTGTGAGTCAGGGATTTGGCTTTGGCTTAACTGGGTGCCCCTGGCTTAATCAAAGTGTCAGCCAGGGCTGCAGTGACCTCATGGCTTGACAGAGAGATTGTGCCTCCACACTCACTAACATAAGCCTTGGCAGGTCTCATTGGCCAGAGATGTCCGTTCCTTGCCATGTGAGCCTCTCTTCAGGGCTGCTCACATCATGGCAACTGGATTCCCTCAGGGCAAGTGTTGAGAGAGAGGCCCAAGATGTAAGCCTCAGTCTTCGTATAACCTATTATTGGAATGACATCCTATTACTTCTGCTGTAGTCTATTCATTAGAAGTGAATCCCTAAATCCAGCTCACACTCAAGGGGAGGGGCTTACATAAGGGAATGGATACCAGGAATCGGGGATATGAGAATGTCTTAGAGGCTATCTACCACAATCTGCCCTCTGGCCTCCCAATCATTCATGTTACTCAAAATACATGCAGTGCCCCCTCCCAAGGCTCCCAAAAGGTGTATCCCATTGCAGCATCAGTTCAGAGTTGAGAATCTGATCATCTAAATCAAGCTCAGGTGCTCATGGGGCACCTCGGACTAGTTACTTAAGTACAGCACACCACTCAGGTTCCTTTTTCTGAACATAGGTGAAACTACAGAGACAAGCAACCTACCCTACACACACTTAACATGTAATGATGGGACAAGCATAACATAATTGTCAGGGTCATTCTTGTTCAGAAGGGGGAGGGGGTGGGAGGCAGATTCATAACATACATAACATACAGAATTCAGGCAATTCTGTAATCTGGCTGACCAAATGTGGAAGTTCCTCGACTAGGTCTGAAAGCCTGGGAATAATTTCCCAAAGCTCTTAGTTCTTCCCTCTGGTCTTTTGGCGCTGCACTCATCATCCTTCCTGTTTCCTAAAAGGTGCATGTCTTCAGTTGAGTTGTTTTCTTGGTGTGCCTCCTGGCAATAGAATTTTGGGGGTCCAAAGCCCTTTGTCATTCATACAGTCTCTGTCCCTTTCAGTCCAAGCTGGCAGTTCTTCTGGTGACATAATACTATTAAAAACTCCATGGGTCTTGCATGAATCTTTTCAGGTTCACTCTTTTAGACAAGAGCCACACCCACAAATTTCTTTTAAATAAACCATTTTCTTGGATTCCTCTAGAGGATCATCCCCCTAAAACTTACTAGAGACCCTACTGTTTGGAAGACTCTGTGAGGCACACTCTTAATCTATGGTGAGGGCCTTTTGTATGACTGAAGGATACTCCGAGGCACAACTTTTGATCTTTCTGAAGTTTTAAGAAAAGACATTACAGTCACATCTCAGGTTCATCTTTAGACCACGTTTTCTTGGTAGTTCCATGTATTTCGTCTTTACTCAATAGCCATTTTTATTTTTAGCATCATTTGCCACATGGAGAGGCTGAACATTTTGAAAACCATTAATTCAGCCTCATTTTTGTTTGAGTCTTTCTCTCAAGTTATCACTCTCCTATCACATTTTACTATAACCAGCAAGAAGGAAACCAGGCAGCATCTTCAATACTTTGCTTGAAAATCTCATTTGCTAGATCACTCAGTTCATTAGATATATTTTCTTCTTTCCATGTAACTTCAGATAGCATTGGTAAACTTTCTGCTGGTACAAAACAAGGGTCTTACTCTGGTGTCCAATAACGTTTTCTCACTTTCTTCAAAGCAACTTCCAAGGTTCAATCCAAGAAGCAGAACCGCTAATATGTACATGATCCACATATACATAGATAATCATATGCGGATTTGTCACAGAGATTTTGCTCCAGAGACTTGGCCTTACACAATTGCAGGAGCTAGTTTGTCAGTCTCCATGTGGTCTGCATCTGATACTGGAGCTTGTTTTTCACAGGGCAGGTGGTTGGAAGGGGAAGATGGATGTGAAGTGAGAGAGAGCAAGAACAAGCTGGAGGCCATGAGCACATGCCAGAACCCCATAAGAATGAGTTGAAACCCATGTCAGTTCTTGTTGCTTCTGACCTTGGTGGTGTGATTGTCCTGCAAAACTGGGGCCCTTCATCATGAAGCTAAACACATGACCTCATTCAGGAGTCAGAGGATCCAGAGGAAGGCCGCAGTTGCCAGCCTGGCCACTGCCTCATGTTAATGATGTGGACTGTCAGACACACAACATGTGTGAGCTACAAAATAGCTGCTGCTTCACTCCCCCCCCCCCGCCCCCCAACAAAGTCTCCCTTAAGAATCTCTCTTGTGATCCTTCAGGAATATACAGGAAAGAGGATTCTGGTAAATGCAGGTCAACTTAGCCAACTTGACACATTACAAAGCCACTACATCAATCCAAGCTGCCATTAAGTTAAGAAAGGGTAATATAGAGGCTGGCCCAGTGGCATAGTGGTTGGGTTTGCACACGACACTTTAGTAGTCCAGGGTTCACAGGTTTAGATCCTGAGCACAGACATAGCACCACTCATCAAGCCATGCTGTGGTGGCATCCCACATAAAATAGGGGAAGATTAGCACAGATGTTAGCTCAGGGCCAATCTTCCTCACAATAAAAAGAAAAAAGAAAAGAAAGGGTAATTTATTGTAAGAGGAAGTCTTCATATAACCAAAGGCAGGAGTGTAGGAATTTGAACCCAGAAATGGAAATTTGTTCCACATTCAAGGAACTCTCTCTTTCTCTCCATCTCTGGTTTCTAGTGCTCTAAGGCTATTAACTTTACAATTGTTCTTGGGAGAACATGATTCTCTGCAGCACTGTGTCTGTGGTGGTTGGAAGATGGATAGTCATAGATCTCAAATGCACATGATCATTTCTTTTCTTTTTTAATTGAGGTCACATTCGTCAATAACATTATATAAATTTCAGGTATACATTATTATATTTCAGCTTCTGTGTAAACTGCATCATGTTTACCACCAAATGTCTAGTTTCCATCCATCACCATACACATGTGTCCTTTTACCCCCTTTCACCCTCTACCCATCACAATCCCCTCTGGTAACTACCAATCTGTTCTCTGTATCTATGTGTTTATCTTCCATATATAGTGAAGCACTTTTACTGATTCCTATCTTAGCTTGGGTTCCTCAGAAAATTCAGCCAGGGGCAAAGATGCATGTGTTTCCACTTATATAAGAGCACAGTCCTAGTAGTAGGAGTCAGAGAGAAGAGGACTGAGTCAAGGAAGGAGAGCCTGGGTGGGAGTGCATCATTAAACTAAGTATGCTTGTTCTATCTCTTTGATCTGCCCCACGAGGTCACGTGAACTGTGTCAGGAAGAAAAGAGAGGAATTTATCTGCTAGCTCTCCACCTCTTGAAGGTTTGCCCAGGAGGGAGAGGTGTGTGCCCTCTCCATCCATGAGGTCCATCTGTGAGTTTCACAGACCTTGTGCCTCAGTATCAACAAAGCCCCAGGGCAGGAAATGAGAGGTCCACATGGGCACCTGAGGAGAGATGCCCTTAATTTTATGGTTGGAGTTCACACAGACCTACTGCAGATGATACAGAAGGTCCTGAAGATAGGTTGAGATGTGACTGACCTAGTTCCAACTCTAAACTTCCAACCAAAGGGTTGCACATTGAATCTACTTGGGTCAGGTGTCCACCCCAGGTTTAAGAAAGTGTAGCAAGAAATTTGAAATCAGGTTGTACAAATATGGCTACTGATATCCTGCCACTGTGGAGTGGTGGGATCAGCTAAGAAGAAATTAAGGTTCTGGTTAATACAATAAGAAAAATTCATTAATATTGGAAATGAGAAAAAAAATTATCATCATTTGAGATAATATTGTCTTCCTAGAACCTCCTTCCCTCAAAATCAGAGGATAATGCTCTGAAACTAGTAAAAATGCTTTCCTATATACCAATAATAAGTTAGAAAATATACTGGAGTGAAATAACCCCTAACCCAAAAGATTTCCACAACATTCCATCTAAGTTGTGTGGACTTTCTCCTGTGTAGAATGAGGAATGTATTTGAATTAGATTCAGCAAAAATCATAGAAACCCCAAAATACCAAGGCATATAGAAATTAGAAGTTTGTTTTTCTCTCATGTAAAAAGACAAAACAAAACTCTGGAATTAGTGCAACTCAGATATGGGAGTTCTTGGTGACAAGGTCTATCTTTTTAGCCATCCATCCTCAGAAAAAAAGCTTTCATCTTGTATTTCATGAGGCTTGTTTTATCAGCCAGCAGCAAAAAGGAAATGATGGAGACTGACATCCTCCCTTTAAAGACCCCTTCCAGAAGGTGCACGCCAACTTCTGTTTAGGCCATATTGGCCAGCACTTTGTATCTGACTACACCTAAACATAAGCAAGTCAGGGAAATGTGCCCCTAGCTGAAAAAGAGAAAGTGGTTGTGGAGGTGATCCATCCACTAACCAGGAAACATGGGAAGTAGATATTGATGAGGCACTAGCAGCTTCTACCACCGTATGAGCAAAAGAGAGAAATGATCAGCACCAGGCTTTATTTTGTCTTTTGTTTTGGTTTTGGTTCTTATGTTTTAAAAACTGACTCTGGGAGCAAAAAGTGGAGTAGACAGCTCAAAGGGGCTGACTCCAACAAAAACATGCAAAAATCAAGCAAAAACTGTCAGAATCAACTTTGTCAGAACTTTGGAACTGTCAAAGCTCAACAGCAACCAAGCAAGCACTGAATCAAGAAAAAGTCAGCTTAAAAACAGTAGGAAAGCTTTGTACATTTCTATTTGCCCTTGTCCTGTTCCATCCCCAACTTTCTGGTGTCTTGAAGACAGCAGACCACGTTCTCAGTGCAGGACCCTGGTCCCTGGTTCCAGAAGGAACAGAGCACATCTTATTTGCAAAGAACTGTGTTGGTTCTAATCACTCTGGGGCTACCTGAAGGACTGATGCATGGTGCTTGTTTTTGTTTTGCCTAATTCAGAACTCACTCAGGGTAGAAAAGAAGCAAGCATTCCTCAAAAACATTGTAAGGCAAAAAGCAACCCACAGCTGCCTGGGGCAAAAGATTACAGTTGAGGTATACAATACAGCACCTAAATTCTGGGAGGATAAACCTGGGGAGAGGGTTTCTTGAGGAATATAGGGCATTAAAAATTTCCCTGCATACTGGGTAATTTAGAAAGCTGCATACATGCCCAGGGCAGCATGCATGCTCAGAAAATACATGAGACAACCCTAAAGCTTTCAGCTCCAGCTGATTTCTAGGCTCTGTGCAAGCAGGAAATAAAGATCAAGGTCTGTCTAAGCACTGGAGCACCCCAGCACAATCTGAAAAGACTGGGTGAGGGTTTTCTTTGATTTTCTTATTTTTTTTTTCTCTCTCTCTGGCTCCTGGCATTCAAGTAAATCTTTGTCAAAACACTAGCTAAACACAAGCTAAAGAAACAGACTTCAGAGCTCACATGTGACAAAGAACACAGACTTTACAAACACAGTTTAGAAAAGGCACTAAACACATAAACAGCTACGGACTATAGCAAGCAACAAAAACACACCCTGAGGAAAAGGAAGAATCTGATTTCCAGAGTTACCACATTATAATAAATGAAATGTCCAGCTTTCAACAAAAAAATTATAAAGCATGCAGAGAAAGAAGCAAGTATGGCCCATTCCCAGGAAAAATTAAAAGGAATCATCCCTGAGAAAACATAGATATTAGACTTACTAGACAAAGACTTTAACTATGTTAAATATGCTCAAAGGGCTGAAGGAAACCATGGACAAAGAGTTAAAGCAAAGTAGAAGAAGAATGTCTAAAGCACAAAGAGAATCTATATAAAGAGATAGTATTATAAAAAGGAACCAAACAAATCCTGGAGCTGAAAAACACAATAACTGAAGTGAAAAATTTACTAGAATATTTCAAAAGCAATTTGGCAGCCACAAGAAAGAATCATCAAGGTTGAAAATAGGTGGGTTGAAATTGACCAGTGTGAGAAGAATAAAGAAAAAAGCAAGAGCTTAAAAGGCCTGTGGGACATCATCAAATGTACCAACATACTAATAATAGGAATCCCAGAAGAGGAGGAGAGAAAGAAGGGGCAGAAATATTTGAAGAAATAATAGCCAAAAACTTCCCAAATTTGGTAAAATACATAAATTTACACATTCAAGAAGCTCAGTGAATCCAAGAGGGATAAACACAAAGAGATCTACAATGAGACTCATTATTATCCAGTTGTCAAAAACTAAGGACAAAGAGGGAATCTTGAAAGCAGCAACAGAGAAGTGATGCATCAGCTACAAGGGATCCTCAAAAAGATTATCAACTGATTTCTCATCAGAAACCATGAAGACCAGAATGTAATGGGATGGCATATTTTAAATGCTGAAAGAAAAAACTGCCCACCAAAAATTATATATCTGGCAAGAAGATCCTTGAAAAATAAGAGGAATTATGACACTGATAAACAGAAGCTGAGGGATTTCATTGTTAGTAGACTTGCTCTATGAGAAATGCTAAAGGAGTCCTTCGGGATGAAATGAAAGGATGGGAGATAGTCACTTGAAGCCATTCTGGGAAATAAAAAACAAGGGTAAAAGTAACAACATAGGTAAATCCATAAGCCACTAATATTGTATTTCTGGTTTGTAACTCCTTTTATTTCCTACGTGATTTAAAAGAAATGCATAATTTAAGAGAATTAATCTTAAATGTTCTTACCACAAAAAAAGTTACTATGTTAGGTGGTGAATATGTTAATTAGTCTGATGGTGGTAATCATTTCACAATGTATACATATATCAAAACCTCACATTTTACACCTTAAATATATTTTTAATTTTTACTGGTCAATTTTATCTCAATAAAGCTGAAAATTAATGAACTAAATAAAAATTTAAAAACACATAATACAACAATTATAAGTCTGTTAACAGGCACACAATGTATAAAGATGTAATTTATGACAACAAGATAAAAGGGGGGCAACAGAGCTGTATAAGAGCAGAGTTTTTGTATGCAATTGAAGCTAGCTTGGTATCCATTCAAACTAGATTATTATAAATTCAGAATGTTAATTGTAATCCCATGGTAATCAGAAATAAAATAACTTAAAAATTATTCACAAAAGGAAACAAGAAAGGAATCAAAAGAGTATACTATAAAAAAAATCAATGAGGGGCCAGCCCCATTGCTGAGTGGTTAAGTTCGCATTCCCCACTTCAGTGGCCCAGGGTTTCTCTGGTTCAGATCCTGGGCGCAGACATGGCACTGCTCATCAGGCCACGTTGCAGTGACATCCCACATGCCACAACTAGAAGGACCCACAACTAAAATATGTACTGGGTGGATTTAGGGAGAAAAAGCAATTTAAAAAAAAGAAGATTGGCAACAGTTGTTAGCTCAGGTGACAATTTAAAAGAAATCAGTGAAACACAAAATAAGGCAATAATGGAGGAAATAAGGAACATAAAAGATATATGACATACAAAAGACAAATATCAAAATGTCAAAAGTACTTTCTTATTAGTAATTAAGTGTACTTTAAATGTATATGAATTAGGAGAGAGAATTCTGGGAAGATGGCAGAGTAGGAAGCACCAGGAATATGTATTCCCAGCTAACAATTGCACTGGCAGAATCTGTCATATAACTATTTCAGAACTCTAGAGTGTGTTGAATACTTGCAACTTCAAGGAGAAGACTCAGATGGTAAATTGCAGTTAATTTCAATAAATTTCAGCTTTTAGCACAGTAGCAGGGACCCATGTCCCACCCCCAGCCACATGGCAGGCAGCTGTGCATGTGTTCCTAGAGCAGCTTGCAAGAGCCAATGTGGGCAAAAAGGACCCTGTCCTTCAAATACCAGGTGTTCGTGTTCTGATTGCTGATTGCTGCTTCTGATCAAAGAGGGGTGAAGAGGTGGGCAGACATTGCTGTTATACCACAGAAGTACGTCCCTTCTTATAAGTAATTACTTTAAATGTAAATGGATTAAACTCTCCAATCAAAAGACAGAGATTGGGAGAATGGATAAGAACATGTGATCTAACTGTATGCTGTCTACAGGAGACTCACTTGAAATCCAAGACAAAAGATAAGCAAGGAAATAGGGGTCTTAAAGCCAACTAAATTTAACAAACATATACAGAACACTCTACCCCACAACAACAGATGCAGTCTTCTCAAGTGCACATAGGACATTTTACAGAATAGACCATATGTTAGGCCAGAAATTAGTCTCAAGAGATTTATAAAAAATAAATGTCATACAAAGTTGTTCCCTGACAATAACAGGATGAAATTAGAAATTGATAATAAAAGGAAACTGGAAAATTTTTAAAATTATGGAAATCCAACAATACATTTTTTAAAAAACAGTGGATGAAAGAAGAAATCACAAGAGAAATTAGAAAATACTTAGAGGAGCTGGCCCCATGGGCGAGTGGTTAAGTTCCTGTGCTCCGCTTTGATGGCCCAGGGTTTTGCAAGTTTGGATCCTGGATGCAGACTTGGAACCACTCATTAGGCCATGTTGAGGTGGCATCCCACAGACCACAACCAGAAGGACCCACAACCAAAAATATACAGCTATGTACTGGGGGGATTTGGGGAGAAAAGGCAGGAAAATAAAGAAAATAGAGATGAATAAAAACAAAAATACAGTATACCAAAACTTATGGAATGCAGCAGAAGTGGTACTAAGGGGGAAATTTATTGCTATAAAAGCTTACATTAAAAAACAAGAAAGATCTCAAATCAGCAATCTTATTATACAACTTAAGGAAATAGAAAAAGAAGAGCAAACTAAACCCAAAGCTAGTAGAAGACAGGAAATAATAAGGACTGGAGCAGAGATGATTGAAATAGAAAAGAGAAAAACAATAGAGAAAATCAATGAAACCAAAAGCTGACTCTCTGAAAAGATAAAAAAAAATTGACAAACCTTTAGTTACATGGACTAAGAAGAAAAGAGAGAAGTCTCAAATTACTAGTATCAGAAATGAGAGTGGTGATGTTACTACCAATTCTACAGAAATAAAAAAGATTACAAGAGAGTACTATGAATGATTGTATCCCAACAAATTGGGTAACCTAGATGAAATGGACAAATTCCTAGAAATACACAACTTACCAAGATTAAATCATGAATAAATAGAAAATTTGAATAGATATAACTAGTAAGGAGATTAAATCTGTAATCAAACTCTCCCAACAAAGAAAAGCCCTGGACCAGATGGCTTCACTTGTGAATTCTACCGATATCTAAAGAATAAGTAATACCAATCATTCTCAAACTTTTCCAAAAAAAAATTGAAGAAGGAACACTTCCTAACTCATCCTATAAGGCTAGCAATTCCCTGATGCCAAAGCCAGACAAAGACAATACAATAAAAGAAAACTACAGACCAACATCCCTTATGAACATTGATGTAAAAACCCTAAACAAAATGCCAGAAAACCAAATTCAGCAGTATATTAAAAGGATTACATACCATGACCAAGTGGGATTTATTCCTGGAATGCAAGGTTGGTTTGACATACAAAACTCTATCAGTATAATACACCACATCAACAGAATGAAGGGGTAAAAACCATATGATCGTCTCAATTGATTCAGAAAAACGATTTGAGAAAATTCAACACCCTTTCAGGATAAAAACACTCCACAACATAGGAATAGAAAGAAACTACCTCAACTTAATAAAAGTGATATATAAAAAACCCAAAGTGAACATCATACTCAATGGTGAAAGACTGAAAGCATTTTCCTCTAAGATCAGGACAGTTCATTGGTATTAAATACATTCACATTATTGTGTAGCCATCACCACCATCCATCTACAGAACTCTTTTCATCTTTATAAAACTGAAGCTCTGCACTGATTATACAATAGCTCTCCATACTCACCTCTCCTCAGTCCCTGGAAACCACCATTATAATTTCTGTCTTTTTAAGATTTTGACTACTATAAGTACATCATTTAAGTGGAATCATACTGTATTTGTCTTTTGTTAATGAATTATTTCACTTAGCATAATGTCTTCACAGTTCATCCACTTTATAGCATATTGCATAATTTCCTTCCTTTCAAGCCTGAATAATATTCTCTCATCCATTCATCTGTCAGTGGACACTCAGGTTTGTTTCTATGTTTTAACTGTTATGGATAATGCTACTATGAACACTGGTGTAAAAATATCTCTTTGAGACCCTGACTTCAATTCTATTGGGTACATACCCAGAAGTAGAATTGCTGGATCATATGGTAATTCTATTTTTAATTTTTTTATGAACAACCATACTGGTTTCCACAGTAGCTTTACCATTTTACATTCCCACCAACAGTGCACAAATGTTCCAATTTCTCCACATCCTCACCAGTACTTATTTTTTTCTGTTCTTTTATAGTAACTACCCTAATGGGTGTGAGATGGTATCTCATTCTGGTTTTGATTTGCATTTCCCTAATGATTAGCAACGTTGAGCATCTTTTCATGTCCTTAATGGTCATTCATTTATCTTCTTTGAAGAAATATTTATTCAAGTCCTTTGCTCATTTTTGAATTGGGTTGTGCTCTTGTTGTTGAATTTAAGAGTTCTCTATATATTTGGGATATTAATCTCTTATCAGATATATAATTTGCAAATATTTTCTTCCATTCTGTGAGTTGTCTTCTTACTCTGTTGCTAGTGTCTTTCAATGCACAATTTTCTTTTAATTTTCATGAAGAGAGAGAGAAAGAAGATGCAAATAACTAAAATAAGAAATGAAATTAAGGACATTATTACTGACCTTACAGTATAAAAAGGATTACAAAAGAATACTATGAGCAATTACATGCCAACAAATTAGATAATATAGATGAAATGAACAAATTCCTAGAAAAGCACAAACTACCAACACTGATACAAAAAGAAATAGAAAATGTGAACATACATATAACAAGAAAAGAGATTCAATTAATAATTTTTTGAAAATCTCCCACCAAAAAAAAGTACAGAAGCAGTTGGCTTTACTGGTGATTCCTACCAACATATAAAGAAGAATTAATATCAATCCCTCTCAAATGCTTCCAAAAAATGGAATATAAGAAAACACTTCCTAATTCATTCTATGAAGTCAGCATTACTCTGATAAAAAGCCATCATATTAAAAGAAAAGTCAAATACCCCTTATGAATATATATGCAAAAATCCTCAACAAAATACTAACAAGTCAAATCCAACCGTATGTTAAAAACATTATAAACCATAATCAAGTGGAATTTATCCCAGGAATGCAAGAGTGGTTTAACATAAGAAAATCAATGGAATTTACTACATTAATAGAATGAAAGATAAAAACCACAGGATCATCTCATTGATACAGAGAAAGTATTCAACAAAATCCAACACTCTTTCATGATTAAAAAAAACACTCAAACTAAGAATAGAGGGGGACTTCCTCAATATGATAAAGGCATTTAAATAGCCTTCACCTAACATCATTCTCAATCATAAAAGGCTGAAGGTTTTCCCCCCTACAATCAGGAACAAGCTAAGAACACTCACTTTCACCACTTCTATTCACATTGTACTGGAAGTTCTATTCAGAGCATTTTAGTCAACAAAAGAAAAGGCTTCAAGATTGGAAAGAAAGAAAGAAAACTCTCTCTATTAGACAGCATGATCTCACACAAAGAAAATCCCAAAGAACCCCCACCAAAACCTACTAGAGCTAATAAATGAATTCAGCAAAGTTTCAGTGTACCAGACCAACAAGAAAAATAGCAGTTGTATTTCTATACACGAGCAATGAGCAATCCAATAAGAAAACTATTTCATTTGAAATAGCATCCAAAAGGATAAAATGCCTAGAAGTAAATTTAACCAAGGTGAAAGACTCATATACTGAAAACTATAAAACACTGCTGAAATAAATTGAAGAAGATCAAAATAAATGGAAAGATATCTTACATTCACGGATTGGGAGACAATATTGTTAAGATATTGATACTCCCCAAAGCAATCTACATATTAAATGTGATCCCTATCAAAATTCCATAAATGGAAAAGTTGATTCTCAAATTCATATGGAATCACAAGAGGCCCTAAATACCCAAAACTACCCTTTAAAAAAAAAGGAAGAGTTTCAGGATTCACACTTCCTGATTTCAAAACTTACTACACAGCTACAGTAATCAAAACAATGTGGTACTGGTATAAGGATAGACATATACACCAATGGAATAGAATTGACAGCCCATAAATAAACCCATCCCTATATGGCCAATTGATTTTGGACAAAGATGCTAAAAACATGCAAGGGAAAAGAAATGGTCAACAAATGGTGCTGCAACAACTGGATATTCACATACCAAAACATTCAATTGAACCCCTGCCTCACACCATATACAAAAATTAACTCAAAATAGATCAATAACCTAAAGGTAGAGCTAAAACTATAAACTCTTAAAAGAAAACATAGGGGTAAAGCTTCATAAACTTGGATTTAGCAATAGGTTTTTAGATATGACACCAAAAGCAAAAGTAACAACAAAAGAAAGGATAAACTGAACTTCACTGAAATTAAAAGTTTTTATGCATGATAGGACATTATCAAGAAAGTGAAAAGACAACATACAGAATAAGAAAGTATATTTGAAGATCATATATCTGTTAAGGTTGTAGTATCCAGAATATTTAAAGAATTCTTACAACTTAACAATGAACAAAACCAAGCAACTCAATTTAAAAATGGGCAAAGAATTTAAATAGACTTTTCTCCAAAAAAAGATAAAGAAATGGCCAAGAAACACATGGAAAGATGCACATCAATCATTATGGAAATGCAAATCAAAGCCATGATGAGATACCACTCACACCCACTAGGATAGCTTTAATCTAAAAAATACAGACAAAAAGTGTTGGTAAGGATGTGAAGAAATTGAAACCTTCATACATTGCTGGTGGGATATAAAATGATTTGGCCACTGTAAATAAACAGTTTGTTGGTTCTTCAATAAGTTAAATATAGAATTGCCATATTCATTTCACTGCTAAGTATACATCCAAAAGTATTTAAAACAGTTACTCAAAAAATACATGTACACACATGTTCATAGCAGCATTATTCACATTAGTGAAAAGTTGGAACTACCCAAGTGTCCATCAGTAGATGAATGGATAAACAAACTGTGATATATTCATATAATGAGATGTTATTCGTCTCTAAAAAGGAATGAAGTATTGATATATGATATACCATTGATGAAGCTTGAAAACGTTATGCTAAGTGAAAGAAGCCGGACACAAAAAGTCACATTTATAGGAAATATCCAGATTAAGTAAATTCATAGAAACAGGAAGCAGATTAGTGGATGTCAGGGGCAGAGGGGAAGGCAGAATGAGGAGTGACTGCTTAATGGGATTGAGGTTTCCTTTTGGGATGATGAAAGGTTTTGCACAACATTGTGAGCGTCCTAAATGCTACCAAATTACTCATTTTAAAATGGTCAATTTTAGGGGCTGGCCCCGTGGCCGGGTGGTTGAGTTCGCGCACTCCGCTGCAGGCGGCCCAGTGTTTCGTTGGTTCGGGTCCTGGGCGCGGACATGGCGCTGCTCATCGGGCCACACTGAGGTGGCGTCCCACATGCCACAACTAGAAGGACCCACAACGAAGAATATACAACTATGTACCGGGGGTCTTTGGGGAGAAAAAGGAAAAAACTAAAATCTTTGGAAAAAAAAAGGTCAATTTTATGTTGTGTGAATTTCATCTCAGTTAAAAAAGCTGATCCTATGTTTTAAATAGCACTAATTCAAAATTTTAGAAAACTGCTGTATTAAGTAATTGTTCTTAATTTTTGCCATATTAGTATTTTCCATGCATATTTATATTTTAGCTAGGTTATTTATAGTCTTTACATCTGAAATTTAAATGTGATATGTAACTATGGTCATAGAAATGCAGCATTTTAGAAAGCTTAATATGGGAGTGGTACGCAGCATTAATAAAAAGAAAGAGAGGGACTAAAGTTAGAAATTTCAAATAGGAGATTATTCCAGTTGTGTAGACAGGAATGAAGTTATACCTTTGTAGTACCTTTGATAATGGTAGTGTGATGGGTTTTTGATGTGTCAACTTGGTTGGCTAAATTATAAGGATGAAAGTGAGGGCAGTATCTTTTTTGTAGTATACACACACCTTATCTCACTAATCAATCAAATACTAATCTAGGTGCTGCTATGAAAGTAATTTTGCAGATGTAATTAAAGTTCCTAATTAGTTGACTTTAAGGAGATTATCCTGGTGGACCTGGCTTAGTTAGTGGAAGCCTTGTAAAAGAAGAGTTAGGCATTCCCTGAATCAGACTCTTAACAGCAGCTGGGACTACAGTTGTTTTCCCTTACCTGGATCTTCCTTTCCTGACTACCTATGGACAACAATTTCATCTTGTGTCCAAGGGGTTCCATCCTGCTTATGATAATCCCTTTCTGATAGCATAGTGACAACAGCATTGGCTGGTGCCCATGGATTCCAGCCTGCCCACTAACTTCCCGTCATGATGGCCCATCCTACACATTTCAGGCTTGTTTAGCTCCAGCCTCCACAATCATGTAGGAAAATTCCTTGTAATAAATCTCCTAATATAAATGTTATATATACATATATATCTCCTACTGTTTCTACCTCTGGTTGAACTCTGATTGACACATATTTTGGTACTGGAAGTGGCTCCAGAGAAACAGAATCTTAAAGTAAATTCTCTGACTTGGTTCTGAGTTTTCTGGGAATGGTTCTCTGGTTGAACTTAAAATCACTAATGACCCTGTTTCTGGTGAAAATGAGGACACTGAAGTCCATAGCATGATGTGACAGAGAGTTACTCAAGTTTCATTGTTGGATATCTACAGTCAATAATGATAGAAGGTGAGGTTCTATTACCACCCGAGGGGGGGGGGGTTGTCTCCCCACCACAAGACATGCCAGTAGACAAGAGCGAAGGTGATAGCAGACTTCATTACAGCTTGCTAGCAAGGGGGAAGATGGCTGACTCATGCCTGAAAGAATCATCTTAAAGAACAAAGACTACAAGCTAGTTATATAGGGGCTGGTCTCCGGGTTGGGGAGGCATCTGATCTTAATTCCTGATAGTATTTTGTTTTACTGGATATGCATCAGAGACTGGAGCAATGCCCTATAGCCTGATCTTTCAGCTGTCATTGATGATGGCTATCAGCATAGACTCCCTGCCTGGGGATAAACACATTCCTAAAGAACTCAAAAGAACAAAGTTATCAACTTATAGCAGCTGGGATGGACCATAAAATCTACAGAGCATGTCTGGGTTAGTTAATCAGAGATCATTCAAAGTTACAGTATAGTTTTTTCCTACAATATGACTTCCCTTATGTCAACCTTGTGTTGAGCCAGTATCAGTTCTAGGTTGACAAGTATTTGCTATGCTGGAACATTTTAGTCTAAATAAGGAGTATAACGCAGTTGAGTGCTTGCTCCTAACTGCACAAAGTCAGGAAAGTAAAGAACGATCTCAAACTCCTAGCTCAAGCTCTGCATAAATGGCGTCAGAGCTTCTATATCTGCTATGAAAGAAATCTTGTGGCTGCAGGGCCAAGATTTCTGAAAACCAAACCCACAAGCTTACCCTATGAGTAGCTGAATTACAGTACAAATTGAATTCCCAACCTCACAAGTTCTCTTTTGTTAAAGTCAGGGCATTGACTGGGAAGAAAGGCGATCCTAAAAATTGGAATGGGGACATATGAGAGGATCCCAATGAAGCCGGAGACATCAAACCCCTAAGTTCTGCTGACTCTTCTTTGCCAGAAAAAGCAGCCTTTCCACCCCTGCCTGAGGAGGTTAGCCCTCCTTTGCTTAAAGAACCTGTGAAATCATACACACAAGGTTGATGTGGGAAGCAAAGTAACCAAAGTTTCTGAGCTTGTTTTGCAGAACAACAGGAAGACCACTGATAAGAAAGCAGCTTACTGACAGTTCCCCCTACCCCCACCACCTGGCGAAATATGGCACAGGTGCACTGAGAATTTAAAATGACTGATTGCAAACTTTAGACATCACAGACTAAAAATCCACCCCATGCAACACATAGAACATTCACAAATTTTCACATGCCACCCATGAAGAAATATGAAAGGCAGTCATGCCTGTGCAGAGGACTCTTAAAACTTCAGCCCCCAACTCCCTCCTACTCTATTTCCCTGATAAATATCCCACACAAAAGCCACTCGAGGAGGCAGATGTGAGCTGAGTCTCCTGTCTTCTTACTTGGCTGCCCTGCAGTAAAGCCCTTTCTTTCTGCAAAAGACAGTTGCCTCAGTATCTGGTTCTTCCATAGTCCATCAGGCAAATGGACCACTTGTGGTCAGTAACACTTGTAACATCCTCCCCTGAGGCACGGATGATCTCCCTCAGGATGCATCCAAGCACTCCTCTTTCCTTCTAGACCTGTAACTAGACTTAAGTCCCAGCAGGCCACAAAGGGTAAGATGCAAAGTGTGACCCCCAAGAAGATGGACTTACTACCTTCATTGTTAATTTTAATTTTTTAAAATAAATTTGTGTCTAATATTCACCTGAGGTCCTTTGGACCAAATTAAATGGTCATCTAACAGTCAACAAGGCCAAGTGGTAAGGGTAGAATTCACTGTTTTGAGGGAAAGGGAGAGGGGTCTCAGAAGACCCTCAGAATTAATTCTTGTCCCTCCAGCTCCTTTCTCCTCTGCCACCTCTCCCTACCCAGTGCTCTGCCTCTCCTTATCTTGATATGAATGTATACATTAACCAAATATTTTTTCTTCCCTCTCTCATTCTCATCATCTAACATAAGATATATTATTAATAGTAAACTTTATATCTTAATATTTAAGTTACAGCATACAAAGGAAAAGAGAAAACATCACCTAAGGATGCAAGGGTCCCCTCACCAGAATGACTATGTGCTAAGGAAAGGGAAATCATCTCAGTCCTGACTGCCTGGCACCCTTCCACCATCTGCTCTAGTCTGACCCCTCCAAACTGGGGACTCTCAGTTTGCATTTCTATGCCCAGAGCTGCTGGAGGGTAACCGGGGCATCATCCTTAGTGATTCTAGGATGTAGGGGCAATGTAGTCAGAACAAGGGTTCCCAGGAATTAGAATATTCTGCACAGGCTCAGCAGGCTGGGAAGCCCCCATCAGGCCTATGAGGCTGGTTTCCTGGCTCTGGAGAGACAGAAAAAGAGCCACAGGTGCCCTTTCCAGCCTTCCAGAAAGGCATCAGTGGTTGCTGGGACCCAGGGTGAAGATGAGGAGGTATGAGAGAGTTTCCAGAGGCTCGGGCAGGCCAAGGATCCTTCCTCTGGCCTCCCCTGCAGACAGGACAGTCCCACCCTCTGGGAAGGACCTGGAACACTTCCAAGTTATCACTCTAAGAGGAGCACCAGGTGGCACTGTAGCAATGTGGGGGAATCCTCGATCCCCATCTTCAGTACACTGGACACCTTTCATGGATAGAGAAACTTTAATCAATCTTGCATAAAAACAACAACAATAAATAGTAATAATGGTAAAAATAGCAATAACGATAAATAAGAATGATGAAGATCACAATAAGAAGTAGAAGAAGTGGGGAGGGGGAAGAGAAGGAGAAGAACAAGAAGAAAATGAATAGGAGGAGGAGGAAAACAGAGGAGAACAGAGAATAAAGTACAGATTCCATGAGTGAATGGCCACATACCCACATCGGGTCTTGGGTGATGACTTGAAGTCAGAGTCCCAGGTTAGTACCATGAAACACACTCCACGAAAGTGAAAGAAGAGGAGCAAGACAGAGAAAAAGCCACTCGCACATGCTATTATGCGAATAAACCTTATCCACGTATGTGGTGTTGCAGGAGATCATAGTAACATTCTTGCTAGGCTTTAAGCTTAGGAAAAATAAGTTACAATGGGTGGTTGAGAAATATGTGACTGCTGGTTCTCATAAATTACTGTACCAGATTGTTTGTGCTTAGGAATCAAGGGCCTGAAGAGAGTATCTTATCGAGCATGAAGGCAAAGGGCTTAGGAACGCCAGGCCCTTGCAGGAACGGCCATCTGCATAACTTGCTGATTGTTCCTAGGTTACTCCCTAAGGCAATGGCCTTGGATAGGGCTGGGGTACATTGGAGGGAGGAAGACTAGAACTGCTGAGCTTTGACTTGCATATCCCTGCTGGCATGAATTCCTGCTATGCTTGTATTTCTTTGCCTGCAAAGAAATACGTGGTGATCAGAGGGACCTCACCTCAGTCCTTGAGGCTGATGGTCCCCTGTCCCACTGAATAATATAGATTGTGTCTATTATATACACATATATACAGAACACAGTTCTGTCTATTAATTGCGCCCGCCCCTTCAGCTGGCTGCCTAGCTGGTCTCAGCAGCAATGTGGGGTGGGGCCTCGGGGCCTTGGGGGCTCTGGGGCTGGGGTGGGGGGACCTCCACCAGGGGCCTTCCCTGTGGTCAGAGTCAGTTTCCTGGAGCTCAACCCGCAGGTGTGGGGCCCACACCCCGCCCCCGGCCCCTGAAGCCCCTCCAATGCAAAGCCTTGGGCCGCGGCACCTTCTCTGCACACCATGGGTGGCCTTTCAGGCACCTGTTCTATCTGCACCCTTGGTTTGGCCTGGGGCTATCAGAGGGTGTCATGCTGGTAGAAAGCAGCACATGGGGGAGAGATCTGGGGAACTTAGAAAACTAAGTAAGCAGGGTGGGCGGGCAGGCCCCTCCAGCGTTAGCAGTCCCTCAGCCCTTATAGACTGAGATAATTTCCATAGTCTGGATACCAATTTACCTTCACAGAGAGCAACTTTTCTGCTGAAACTACCATCTGTGGCCTTATCTGCCATTGTGGTAGTCCCTACAGCATCCCTTCTGATCAAGGAAATAACTTCAGAGCAAATAAAGTGTAGCAATGGGCCCATGTTTATGGCTTTGACTCATCTTACCATGTTGCCCATCATCCTGTAGCAGCTGCATTGATAGAATTTACTTAGACCATTTTTAATTTCTTTCATCAAAGTCTTGTAGTTTTCAGTGAATAAGTCCTTAACCTCCTTGGCTACATTTATTCCAAAGTATTTTATTCTTTGTGATGCTATTGTGAATGGAATTTTCTTCATTCCTTTACAGATTTTTCATTGCAAGTGTATACATATGCAATTCATTTTTATATATGGATCTTCTATCCTGAAACCTTACCAAACTTGTTTACTAGTTCTAATAGTTTTTTTAGTGGACTCTTTAGGATTTTCTGTATATAAGATTGTCATCTGTGAATATAGTTTTTATTTCTTCCTTTCCAATATGGATGCCTTTTATTTCTTTTTATTTTCTAGTTGCACTGAGTAGAACTTCAGTAGAATGTTGAGTGGAAGTGATCTTAGGGAGAAAGCATCCAATCTTTCACTATTAAGTATGTGGGTTCTTTATAGATGACTTTTATCAGATTGAAAAATTTCACCTCTATTCATAGTTTGTTAAATGTTTTTATCATGAAAGGATGTTGTTGGGTTTGGTCAAATGTGTTTTCTGTGTCTATTGAGGTGATCATGTGATTTTTGTTATTTATTCTATTGATATGATGTATTACATTAATTGATTTGGGGATGTTAAAATAACTTTGCATTCCTGGGATAAATCCCACTTGGTCATGGTATATAATTCTTTTTATATTTTGTTGGATTCCATTTACTAGTATTTTGTTGAGAATGTTTTTGTAGTTTTTAAAAATTGTGGTAAAATATACATAACAAAGAGTTTATCATCTTAACCATTTTTAAGTGTACTGTTCAATAGTATTAAGTGTATTCATACTGTTGTGCAACCATCACCATCATCCATCTATATAACTCTTTTCATCTTGCAAAACTAAAACTCTGTACTCATTTACTCCTCCTCACAGTGCCTGGCAACCACCCTTCTACTTTCTCTCTCTATGAATTTGACTACTCTAGATACCTCATAGAAGTGAAATCATACACTATGTGTCTTTTTTTGACTTCCTTATTTCACATAGCATGATGTCCTTAAGGTTTATCCACATAGTAGTATGTGTCAGAATTTCTTTCCTCTTTAAGGCTGAATAATATTCCATTGCATGTGTATACCACATTTTGTTTATCCATTTATCTGTCAATTGACAGGTGAATGGACACGGGTTACTTCCACCATTTGGCTATAGTGAACAATGCTATTATTATATGGTTGTACAAATATCGCTTTTGAGATCCTGTTTTCAATTCTTTTGGGTATATACACAGAAGTAAAATTTCTAGATTATATGTTGCTTCAATTTTTCATTTTTTGAGGAGCCACCATACTGTTTTCCACAGTATTTGCACCATTTTACATTCCAACTTATAGTGCACGAGTGTTCCAATTTATCCACATCCTCACCAAACACCTGTTATTTTCTGTTGTTTTTTTCTTGTAGTAGCTGTCCTTATGGTGAAGTGGTATCTCATTGTAGTTTTGATTTGCATTTTCCTAATTGTTGGTGATGTTGTGCTTATCGGCCATTTGTATATTTCCTTTGAAGAAATATCTATTCAAGTCCTTTGCCCATTTTAAATCAGATTGTTTTTGTTGTTGCTGAGTTGTACAAGTTCTTTGTATATTTTGGATATTAAGCCCTTATCAGATATATGATTTGGAAATATTTTCTCCCATTCCAAATGTTGCCTTTTCACTCTGTTGATTGTGTCCTTTGATGTACAGAAGTCTTTAAGTTTGAAGTTAGTCCCATTTGTCTATTTTTTCTTTTTCTGGCCTGTGCTTTTGATGTCCTATCTAAGAAATCATTGCCAAATCCAATGTCATGAAATTTTTCTCTTATGTTTTCTTCCAGTAATTTTATAGCATTGGCTCTTACATTTAGGTCTTTAATCTATTTAGAGTAAATTTTTTTTTAAGATTTTATTTTTTTTCCTTTTTTTCCCCAAAGCCCCCCAGTACATAGTTGTATATTCTTTGTTGTGGGTCCTTCTAGTTGTGGCATGTGGGATGCTGCCTCAGCGTGGTTTGATGAGCAGTGCCATGTCCACACCCAGGATTCGAACCAAGGAAACACTGGGCCGCCTGCAGCAGAGTGCGCGAACTTAACCACTTGGCCACGGGGCCAGCCCCTATTTAGAGTAAATTTTTGTACACGGGTTAAGATAATGGACCAACTTTACTCTCTTTGCATGTGGATATCCAGTTTTCCCAACACCGTTTGTTGAAAAGACCATCCTTCCCCCATTGAATGGTCTTGGCACCTTGTTAAAAATCATTTGACCAGAAAGTGATGTCAGCATCATGGCAGAGTGAGTTGTTCCCTTTGTCTTTCCCCTCTAAGTTACAATTAAACAGGCATCCATTAATCCACAGAGGATTCCCTACACAACACAATAGGAAGCCTGAGAGATTCATGCAGCTATACATCCAAAAGGGAGTGGAATAGACCCCCAGAAAGCAGTGGAACTAGGGGAGTGGCCCCCTCCCTTTCCCCAGTGTCAGTGACCCAGGTTGTGGATCTTCACACAGTATCCAGTGTGATTGTGAGAGGAGGTAGGGGCAGCCTAGCCCATGCACAACCGCTTTCAGAGCCGTGGTAGCCTGGGCCACGGGAACACCCACCCTGCCACAGTGGCCCACTTGCATGAATACTCTCCACTGAGTGGTGGTGGCTGAGCCTATGCAAAGGCACCTTGCCCAGCAGCTGCAGTTTGGCTCACAGGAATGCAGAGCAGGCTGACTGGCAAAACTATGAGCAGATGCAGTGGGAACAGAAGAAACAGCCCTTGCCCTCCGAGTGGTGGCAGGTGGAATCTGTGACTAGAAGCAACAGGAGCTACAGCAGAACTGATGACCCAGCCCCCAGTGGCAACAACCCCAACACCAGCTCCACCAGCATCAGGGGTTGTATACAGTTCTCCGGGCCCTCAGGCCCCCAGCAGTGACAGTGACATCTGTGAACCTAGTGCCCCTGGCAGTGGTGCAACCATCACCCCCAAGACAACCCAGGAATAGCAGCACAGGTGGTGCATGGGACAGCAGCATCCAAGCCCACAGAGAGCCAGTGGAAGAACATGAGACCCAGGTGACCAAAACCAAAGTAACCAAAGCTGTACCCAAATAACAAAAGGTGATTACTATCACAAATGCATCAGCAGAGGATCAATTCATCAAACATCATGAAAAACTACAGTAACACTGCAGAACTGAAGGAAAATGACAACTCTCCAGAATCCAAACCTGAAGTCACAAAAGACTATATTTTAACCAACAGAGAATTCAAAAGAGCACTCATAAAGGAACTCAATGAGTTATAAGAAAACTTAGAAACACAGTTCGATAAGCTTGGGAATAAAATTAATGAACAGAAAGAATACTTCACCAAAGAGGTTGAAGCTCTAAAAGAAAAATCAAACAGAAACTCTGGATATGAAGAACACAATTAATGAGATAAAAAATAATGTAGAAAGCATAAAAAATAGAGTGGGCCTTATGGAGGAGAGATTTAGAGAGCTTGAAGATAGAACCCTATAATGCTTCAGATGCAGGAGGAGAGAAAAGTAAGATTCAAAAAAAATAAAGAAATCCTTTGAGAAATATAGAACTCAATTAGGAAAAGTAACATAAGAATAGGCATCCCAGAAGGAGAAGGGAGGGAGAAAGTAGCAGAGAGCTTGTTCAAAGAACTAATAGCAGTGAATTTCCAAAACCTGGGGAAGAAACTGGACATACAAGTACATGAAATCAATAGAATTGATAATTACATCAATGCAAAAAGGTCTTCTCCAAGGCATATAACAGTAAAACTAGCAAAAGCCAATGACATAGAAAAAATATTAAGGGCATCAAGAGAGAAGAAAATAACCTACAAAGGAATCTCTATCAGGCGTTCAGCAGATTTCTCAGCAGAAAACTTACAGGCTAGGAAAGAATGGAATGATATAGCCAAATACTGAAACACAAAATCTATCAGCCAATATCACTCTATCCAGTGGAATTACCCTTCAGATATGTTGGAGAGATAAAATCTTTCCTAGATAAAAGCTGAGGGAGTTCATCACCACTAGACCCCCCTTTACAAGAAATGATGAAGGGAGCCCTCCTACCTGAAACAAAAAGGCAAAGGTTTACAAAGCTTTGAGCAAAGAGATAGACAAAATCAGAAAATTGCAGCTGTATCAGAATAGGTTAGCAAATAGTTAATTATAATATAAAAGGTAAAAGGAAAGAAAGCATCAAAAATAACTATAAACACTTAAATTTAGTCACAGATGCACAACACAAGAAAGAATAATTGGTGACAACAAAACCATAGAAGGGGAAAAGAAAAGAGTTGGAACCTACTCAGGCTAGTGGAGATAAGAAGCAATCAGAAAACAGACTATCTCATCTATGAGATCTTTTATACAAACTTCATGGTTACCACAATACAAAAAATCAGAGCAGAGTCACAAATCATAAATAAATAGAAAATAAAGAAAACCATCACAGAAAATCACCAAACTGAAATGGCAGTCAGAAATACAAGAGAAAAGACACGATGGAAATATAGAACAATTGGAACCACAGAAAATAAAATGGCAGTATTAAGCCCTCATATATCAGTAATCACTCTAAATGTAAATGGATTGAATTGTTCAAACAAAAGAAACAGAGTGATGGGAAGGATAAAAAAAAATAAAGACCCAACAATATGCCACCTTCTGGAAACACATCTCAGCTCTAAAGACAAATATAGGCTCAGAGTGAAGGGATGGAAGATGACATTCCAAGCAAATGGCAAGGAAAAGAAAGCAGACGTTGCCATACTTATATCAGACAAAGCAGACTTCAAGACAAAAAAGACAATGAGAGACAAAGAAGGGCAATATACAATGTTAAAAGGGACATTCCACCCAGAGGACATAACACTTATGAATATATATGCATTTAACACAGGAGGACCAAAGTACATAAAGCAAATATTAACAGACTTAGAGGGAGAAAGTAACAGCAGCACAATAATAGTAGGGGACCTCAACACCCCACTTACATCAATGGGCAGACAGAAAGTAAACAAGGAAATCGTGGAATTAAATGAAAAACTAGACCAGATGGACTTAATAGATGTATATAGAACATTCCACCCAAAAACAGCAGAATACACATTCTTCTCAAGTGCAAATGGAACATTCTCAAAGAGGGACCATATGTTTGGAGAAAAAGGGCAAGCTTCAATAAATTTATAAGACTGAAATCATGTCATATATCTTTTCTGACCACGATGCTATGAAACTAGAAATCAACTACAAGAAAAAACCTGTGAAAGTCACAAATATGTGGAGACTAAAACATCACGCTACTGAACAACCATTAGATCAATGAAGATATCAAAGGATAAATTTTTAAAAACCTGGAGAAAAAGAAAATGGAAATACAACATACCAACTCTCATGGGATGCAGCAAAAGTGGTACTAACAAGGAAATTTATAGCAATACAGGCCTACCTCAAGAAATAAGCAAAGTCTCAAGTAAGTAATCTTAAGCTATACCTAAAAGAACCAGAAAAAGAACAAACAAAACCAAAGTCAGTAGGATTGAAAAAATAAAAATCAGAGCAGAAATAAATGAAATAGAGACTGAAAACATAGGAAGGATCAACCAAACTAAGAGCTAGTTTTTTGAGAAGATAAACAAAATTGACAAACCCATAGCCAGACTCACCAAGTAAAAAAGAGAGAGAGCTAAAATAAAGTTAGCAATTAAAGAGAAGAAATTACACCATTACACCAGATACCACAGAAATGCAAAGGCTTATAAGTGAATACTATGAAAAGCTATATGCCAATAAATTGGATAACCTAGAAGAAATGGATAAATTCTTAGAATCTTACAACCTCCAAAAACTGAATCAAGAAGAAATAGAGAATCTGAACAGACCAATCACAAGTAAAGAGATTGAAACAGTAATCAAAAACATCCCCAAAAACAAAAGTCCAGGGCCAGATGGCTCCTCTTGTGAATTCTACCAAACATTCAAAGAGTATTTGATACATATCCTTCTCAAATTATTCCAAAAATTTGAAGAAGATGGGAGGCTTCCTAACTCATTCTATGAGGCCATCATCACCCCCATACCAAAAACAGACAAGGACAACACAGAAAAGGAAAATAAGAAGCCAATATTGCTGATGAACACAGATGCAAAAATCCTTAATAAAATATTAGTGAATTGAATACAACAATACATTTAAAGGATCATACAACATGAGCAAGTGGGATTTATTCCAGGGATGCAGGAATGATTCAATATGTGCAAATCAATCAATGTGATACTTCACGTTAACAAAATGAGGAATAAAAATCACATGATCAAGCATTTGACAAGATCCAACATCCATTTATGATAAAAACTCTTAATAAAATGAGTATAGAAGGAAAGTACCTCAACATAATAAAGGCCATATATTACAAACCCACAGCCAAAGTCATACTCAACGATGAAAAATGGAAAGCCATTCCTCTGAGAACAGGAACAAAACAAGGGTGCCCACTCTCACCATTCCTATTCAACACAGTACTGGAAATTTTGGCCAGAGCAATTAGGCAAGAAAAATAAATAAAAGGGATCCAAATTGGAAAAGAAGAAGTAAAACTGTCACTATTTGCAGATGACATCATTCTACATATAGAAAACCCTAAGGAATCCACCCCAAAACTATTAGAAATAATCAACAACTACAGCAAATTTGTAGGGTACTAATTCGAAGTACAAAAATCAGTTGCACTTCTATACATTAATAACAAACTAGCTGAAAGAGAAGTCAAGAATACAATCCCATTTAAAATTGCAACAAAAGAAATAAAATACCTAGGAATAAATTTAACAAAGGAGGTGAAAGACTTATACACTGAAAACTATAAGCTATTATTGTAAGAAATCAAAGAAGACATAACGAAATGACAGATATTCCATGCTCACGGATGGGAAGAATAAACATAGTTAAAATCTCCATGTTACCTAAAGCAATCTACAGATCCAGTGCAATCCCAATAATAATCTTCATGGAAATAGAACAAAGAATCCTAAAATTTGTATGGAACAATGAAAGACCTTGAAGAGCCAAAGCAATCCTAAGAAAAAAGAACACAGCTGGAGGCATCACAATCCCTAACTTCAAAATATACTACAAAGCTCACCCCCACCCCCTCATTACAAACAATGAGGCAAATCTAGCTCTTAAAACCTTTAAAGGCAAGCAGAATGGTATAAAATCCTCCGAGATGTTGCTCCACTATGGGCAAATGAATTATGCTGAAGTTGGAAATCAATGGGATCTCAATTCAAACTCATGAAAACCTGTGTACGGGCATCTATTAAAGATGTAAGAAAATGAAAAAAAATATATACTACAAAGCTATAATAATCAAAACACTATGGTACTGGCAGAAAAACACACACACAGATCAATGGACAAAATTGAAAGCTCAGAAAAAAAATCACACATCTCTGGACAGCTAATCTTTGACAAAGGAGCCAAGAACATACAATGGAGAACGGAAAGTCTGTTCAATAACTGGTGTTGGGAAAACTGAACATGTGTCAAAGAATGAAAGTAGACCATTATCTTACACCATAGACAAAAATTAACTCAAAATGGATTAAAGACTTGAATCTAAGACCTGAAACAATAAAACTCCTGGCAGTAAATGTAGGTAGTACACTCTTTGAGTTAGGACTTAGAAGTATCTTTTCAAACACCATGTCTACTCAGGCAAGGAAGACAAAAGAAAAAATAAATGGGACTACATCACACTAAAAAGCTTCTGCAAGGCAAAGGATATCATGAACAAAACAAATAGACAACCCAACAACGGGAAGAAAATATTTACAAACCGTATACCCACAGGGGTTAATTTTAAAAATATATAAAGAACTCATACAACAAAAAAAATCAAACAACCAAATCTTTTGCCCATTATTTTGGCTATTTGGGATCCCTGGAGATTCCGTATGAACTTTAGAATGGGTTTTTCTATTTCTACAAAAAAACACCCTTGGGATTTTCATACACATTGCATTGAATCTATAAATCATTTTGGGTAGTATTGACATCTTAACAATATTTTCTCCCAGAGATTTTTCCAAAGAAGATATTCAAGTGGCCAACAGGTACAAGAAAGGGTGCTCAACATCACTAATCATCAGAGAATGCAAATCAAAACCACAATGAGCTATCACCTTATGCCTGTTAAAATGGCTATCATCAAAAAAGAGAAGAAATAACAAATGCTGGTGAGGATGTGGAGAAAAGGGAACCCTTGTACACTGTTGGTAGGAATGTAAATTTGTAGAACCACTATGGAAAACAGTATGAAGTTTCCTGAAAAAATTAAAAATAGAACTACCATAGGTTTCAACTGTTATCTGCAGCCACGAAGGGCAAAGAACGACAGGTACCGCCAAGGCTACTTGGTTGTTTAAGCAATCAGAGTTTATTGATAAAGTGGAACAGAACAAGGAGTGGGGGAAGCAAACAACAAATCGGTACTTACAACATCCACACCACAATTAGCAGGGGAAGTCCCAATAGTTTGTACAGTGGGCAGGAGTGCCAATTGTCAGGGTCTGAGGCAAAGCCTCCTCTCCTCAGTGAGACTTCCAATTGTTCTATGTTTGTGACTCCCTTTTATTCTAATGTTCTCTTGGTTCAGACCAGGGTTTCAGACATTTGGAGACTTTGAGTTATTTCTTCTTGTTCCCATGGATGGGATGTCTATATCTTTTTGTTCCCATGATGGGATGTTTCTATAGTCTGGTCAGGTGCCCATCAGGGTGGCCAGCCCAGACAAGGAACATGATGCAGGACATTTTCTTATTAACTTGTGCCTTGAGGTCAGAGTCAAAGTGGCCATCTCCTAGCCCAGACACATTCTTTCACGTAGGCCCCAGGTCCCAGTGTCCCTGGAAGGTGGGGAGGTCAATGAACTCTGTACTTCAGCAATTCCACTTCTGGGTATATATCCAAAGGAAATGAAGTCACTGTGTTGGAGAGATATCTTCACTCCCATGTTCATTGCAGCATTATTTACAATATCTAAGACACAGGAACAACTTAAGTGTACATTGAGAGATGAATAGATAAATGAAATATGGTATATACATGCAGTGGAATACTACAAAAAGCCACAAAAAAGGAAATCCTGCCATTTGCAACAATGTGGATAGACCTTGAGGGAGTTGTGCTAAGTTAAATGCAAGTCAGAGAAAGATAAATACTGTATGATATCACTTATACGTGGAATGTAAACAACAACAACAGCAACAACAAACATTTGAAAAGATCATATTTGTGGTCACTAGAGGCAGGGGGTGGGGGGGTGGGGGAATTGGATGAAGATGATCAAAAGTACAAATTTCCAGTTATAAAATAAATAAGTACTGAGGATGTAACATTCAACATGACGACTATAGTTAACATTGTTGTATGGTATATTTGAAACTTGCTAAGAGAGTAAATCCTAAAAGTTCTCATCACAATGAAATAAAGGTTTTTTCTATTTTTTTGTGACCATATGAGATCGGTGTTAACTAAACTTATTGTGGTAATCATTTCATAACATATGTATGTTAAGTCATTATGTGATACACCTTAAACTTATACAGAAGTGTATGTCAATTATATCTCAATAAAGCTGAAAAAAGTAGTTCCTCCAATCCATGAACATGAGATGTCTTTCCACTTATTTGTGTCTTCTTTAATTTCTTTCAGCAAATTTTTGTGGTTTTCAGTGTACAAGTCTTTTGCCTTCTTGGTTAAGTTTATTCCTAAGTATTTTGTTCTTTTTGAAGCTATTATAAATGGAATTTTCTGAATTTCCTTTTCAGATTATTCATTGTCAGTGTATCGAAACACAACTGATGTTTTTGTGTGTTGATTCTGTAATTTTGCAACTTTGCTAAGTTGGTTTATTACTTCTAACAGCTTTTTGGTGAGATCTTTAGATTTTCTACCTATAAGGTCATGTGACCTACGAACAGATAATTTCACTTCTTTCTTTCCACTTTGTATGCCTCTGACTTCTTTTTCTTGCCTAGTTGCTCTGGATAGGTCTTCCTGTGCTGTGTTGTATAGAAGTGGTGAAAGTGGACATCCTTGTCCTGTTCCTGATCTCAGAGGAAAAGCTTTCAGTCTTAACACCATTGAATATGATGTTAGCTATGGCCTTTACTATGTTGAGGTAGTTTCTTGCTAATACTAGTTTGTTGAGTGTTTTTTACCATTAAAGGTGTTGAATTTTGTCAAATGCTTCTTCTGCATCAGTTGAGATGACGTTTTTTTCTTTCATTCTGTTACCAATTTTCATATATCAAACCAACCTTGAATTTTATGAATAAATCCCACTTGGTGTATGATCTTTTTAACGTGCTGTTGAATTCTGTTTGCTAGTTTTTTTTGATGATTTCTACATCAATATTTATCAGAGATATTGGTCTGTAGTTTTCTTTTCTTGGAATGTCTTTGTCTGGCTTGGGTATGAGGATAATGCTGGTCTCCTAGAATGAGTTAGAAAGTGTTCCCTCCTCTTCAATTTTTTGAGGGAAGATTGGTGTTAAATTCTTTAAGCATTTGGTAGAATTCACGGGTGAGAGCATCTGGCCCTGAGCTTTTCTTTCTTGAGAAGTTTTTGCTTATTCAATTTCCTTACTGATTATAGGTTTGTTCAGATTTTCTATTTCTTCATGATTCAGTCTTGGTAGATTGTGTGTTTCTAGGAATTTGTCCATTTCATCTAGGTTGCCCAAATTGTTGAGGCATGAATGTTCATAGTACTTTGTTATAATACTTTCTATTTCTGTAAAATCAGTTGTAATGTCCCCTCTTTTATTTCTAATTTTAGTTAGTTGAATCTTCTCTCCTTTTTCCTTTGTCCACCTAACTAAAAGTTCATCAATTTTTTTTTTTTATATTTTTGAAGAACCAACTCCTGGTTTCATTAATTTTCTCTGTTGTTTTTCTAAACTATATTCTGTTTATCTCTGCTCCAATCTCCTGCTACCTTTAGGTTTAGTTTGTGCTTTTTCTAGTTACTTAAGGTGTAAATTTAGGTTGTTGATGACATCTTTTTTCTTTTTTAGTGAAAGCTTTACAGCTAACATTTCTTTCAACACAGCTTTCACTGCATCTAATAAGTTTTGGTATATTGTGTGTTCATTTTCATTTGTCTCAAGATATTTTTTGATTTCTCTTTTGATTTCTTTTTTGACTCTTTGGTTGTTTAAGAGTGTGTTTTATTTCCACGTATTTGTGGATTTTTCCATTTCCCTTCATAGGAAAAATTTCCCTGTGAAATTTTCCATTTCTAGTTTTATTCAATTGTAGTAAAAAAGATGGTGTGTATGATTTCAATTTTTAAAAATTTCTTAAGACTTGTTTTGCAGCCTAGTATATGGTCTATCCTGGAGAAGGTTCCCTGTGCACTTAAGAAAAATACATATTCTACTGTTGTTGATTAGAGTGTTCTGTAATATGTCTTTTAGGTGCAAATGATTTCAAAAACTTACTACAAAGCTGTAGGAATCATAATACACAGTAATCATAACAGTGTGGTACTGGCAAAAACACAGACATACAGACCAATGGAATAGAATAGAAAGCCCATAAATAAACCTTCACATATATGGTTGAATGATTTTTGACCATAAGCAAAGAGAGTACTTGAACAATATGCCCTTAGCATGTTTATCTCAGTTAAACAAAATTCCTGATCTAATAATTCCAACATACCTGCCATAGCTAAGTCTAGTTCTGAAGCTTGCTCTGTCTCTTCAAACTGTGGACAGTTTTTTTTGCTTTTTAGTATGCCTTGTAATATTTGTAGAAAGACATGCCGTACTGGCTAAAAGGATCTGTGGTAAAATAGGCCTTTATTGATATGGTGATAAGTTGTGGCTGGAGGGGAAGCATTCCATAGTCCCTGAAATTATGATTACTTCTCAGTCTTTTAGTGAGCCTGTGGCCCTGGGCTGTGAACTTAACAAGGGTTTCTCAGTATTTCTCCCTCCTTTAGGTAGGACAGGATGGCTAGAGGGGGCTAGAACTGAGTTTTTCCCTTCACTCAGGTTAGTTATGCTCTGATAAAACCCCAATAAGTTAGGCTTTGTTGAAATAGTTCTCTTGGGCTGGCCCAGTGGCACAGCAGTTAAGTGCACATGTTCCACTTTGGCAGCCAGGAGCTCCCTGGTTCAGATCCCGGGTGCAGACATGGCACCGCTTGGCATGCCATGCTGTGGTAGGCGTCCCATATATAAAATAGAGGAAGATGGGCATGATGTTAGCTCAGGGCCAGGCTTCCTCAGCAAAAAGAGGAGGATTGGCAGTAGTTAGCTCAGGACTAATCTCCCTCAAAAAAAATGAAAAGAAAAGAAATAGTTCTCTTGAGGACAGGCTTCATTAAGAACAGAATGTTATGGCATATTTCAAAATGGTTCCTTTTCCCCTCCCTCTGCTGGAAGCACAAGGGGCTTTTTTCTCCAGTCTTCATTGTGAGAACCTGGTAAAATTCCTGGAGATGAAACCCATAAACCCTCTAAGACTGGGTCCCGCCCTGAAGTTTTTAACTCACAGACCTGTGCACGCTGAACCTCCAGAAATTCATCAGCTTCAGTTTAGATTTTCTTACTCTGATACTGGTTCCCATAGAGGTTTCCATTTATGGGTTTCTGCTTGGATAAGTTCTGATTCTCTGTATCCGTCTGTCTGTCTCCCCGATTCATGGGTCAGCAGTTTGCCCTGTGACCTCACTTCTCTCATGGGTCTAAGAAGAGTTTTTGATTTTTAGTTCCTTTAGCTTTTTACCTGTTAGGACAGAGTGTCAGCTTTCAGGCTCTGGATGCGCTAGACCAGAAACTGGATCTCTATTATTTCTATCTCCTTCTTGATATTTTCATTTTCTTCATATATTGTTTTCCTGATTTCCTTTAGTTCCCTGTACATGTTCTAATTTAGCTCATTGAGCGTATTTAAGGCAGTTGTTTCAAACTGTTTGTCGAGTGAGTCTGAAGTCTGTGTTTCTTTAGGGTCAGCTTCTGGAGATTTTGTTCCTTTGAATGGATCATGTTTCCCTGCTCCTTTGTATGCTTTGTGATCGTCTCTTGAAAATTGGGCATTTGTAAAAACATGTACCTCTCCCAGTCTTTGCAGACTGATTCTATGCAAGGGAAGACCTTCAGTAATCAGTGCAGCGTGAACGCTTAAGGTCTTCTCAGGGCTTTTCTGGTAATGCATCTTTCTTGGGCCTGTGTATGTGTTTTTTCCCCCCAATTTCTCTATATACACAGCTGCTTTTTAAAATGTCTTATGTCCCTAGGAGTCTCACCCTGCTTCTTCTCAGGGCCTTACACATTTTATTGTATTCCTCTGCCCATAATCTCTTTCCCCCAGGTGCCCACAGGTATGAAATACCTCTGCAGCTCTCCACCTTGCCTTGGCGCCCACCACTGCTTTCATTAGCCTTCAACCTGATATCCAAACTAATCCACCATCCTGTCAGCACTCTGAGTTAGGCAAGACAAAACTCGTCCCTCCAATGGCCTCCAGGCAAGTTGGAACATTGCAAACAACTTGCACTTTTTTCCTTCCACCCTAAGGGAGGAACCAGAAATTGAGGGAGGAACTTCTTCCTAACCATTCGGTGCTGGGGAGGGAGTGGGCAAGGGTGATCAAAAACATCATGAAATTTTTGTTTGAAATGTTTTAAGTACAACTTTTCTTGGTTATGCATTGGTTTGGTTGCTGCAGATCCTTAACCAGTTCTAGAGTTCTCACAAAGCTACTTTGGTCCCTATGGTGTTTACCTAGCATTTCTGTGGGGGAAGATGGGCTGGGAGCTCCCTACTCTGCCATCTTTCTCACATCAACCAATATGTTATATTTCGTATCTAGTAAAACTGCTTAATTTTGAAATTCATCCATTTTATAATACTTGGATCATTCTTTCCTTTTTATTAATAATATTCCATTGTATGAATATACCATACTTTGTTTAACCATTTTCCTAGTTATGCCCTTTTTGTTTCTAGTTTTTTGCTATTATAAATAAGGCTTATAAGAACGTTCATGTGGGTGATGTCAGCAACATGGCAGTGTGAGCTCACCTGGGACTCTCTCCCCTCCAAATTACAACCAAAAAGAGCAACTGCTGTCCAACCAAAAAAAAAAAATTGTAATAACAGAAATTGTCAGAGACCCACAGCAGCCAAATGACAGAAAGTGGAGAGGCTGGAGCTGCCCTCAGAGGAGCTGGAATGGGGTAAGAGAGAACTTCACTCCCTCCCCTAGAGACTGGGATCACTGCTGCGCGCGAGGGAAGGAGTGGGGCAGGGGCCACGTATCCAGGGATCATCCAGGACTCACACCGCCAGTGCAGTGGAAACCCTCTAATGGGGGAAAGCTTTCACGTGGGGGAACCCCAGCAAGCCAGGGCCCCGGGAGACCAGAAAGCGAGAGCTGATCCAATCCAGGTCGATGTGAGTGAAAGTACCCCTCCTCCCTCAACCCACACTGCACGCAGCCATCGCGGGTGAAGGTGGAGGGCTCAGAATGCAAGGCTCTTGACCTCCGTCTAGTGGCAACAGGCTGTAACTGCAACCGAATAATAGCATCATGTGCAAAAACCGCTCCTCTACCATCCCGCAATTTATAAAAGCTCCAACCCAAAAGGAAAACAATAAAAATACAGAACTAGGTCCTGAGGGCTTGGAAATGGGTAAACTAAGTGAAGATGACTTCAAAATAGCTATCATCAAAATATTCAATGAGGTAAAGGGAAATATAGGGAAACAAGTCAACAAGTTCTGGAGTTACTTCACAAAAGAGATTGAAATTATAAAGAAGAATCAATTAGAAATACTAGAGATGAAAAATACAATGGATCAGATAAAACAGAATGAGGATTCCCATAGAAGAGCAAATTAGCATAATCGAAGATAGACAGGCTGAATGGCTCCAGAGAGAGGAAGAAAGAGAACTAAGAATTATAAAAACTGAAAAAATCTCAGAGAAATAGCTGACTCAATGAGAAAAATGCAACTTAAGAATCATCAGAATTCCTGAGGGTGTGGAAAAGGAAAATGGAGCAGAAAGTGTGCTCAACAAAATAATACAAGGGAACTTCCCAAATCTAGGGATTGAGAGAGAAACATGTGTGGAGGAAGCTTTCAGATATCCTAGATTTGTCCATGTAAAAAGACCTACTGTGAGGCATATAGTAGTAAAAATGGCAAAAATGAATGACAAAGAAAGACTACTCAGGGCGGCAAGGCAGAAGAAAATAACCTAGAAAGGAACCCCCATCAGACTTTCAGTGGATTTCTCTACAGAAACCTTACAAGCTAGGAGAGCTTGGAGTGACATATTCAAAACTTTAAAGGATAAAAATCTTCAGCCAAGTATACTCTATCCAGCAAAAATATCCTTCAGATATGAGGGAGAAATTAAATCTTTTCCAGACAAACAAAAGCTAAGGTACTTTGTAGTCACAAGACCTCCACTACAAGAAATCCTCAAGAAGGCTCTCATACCTGAAAAAAGAAAAAAGGGAGTAAGGGGTCACAAAACACAGAGTTGGGAGACAAATAGAATCTGAATAGGATAGGAAATGTTCAACTATAGCATTAGGATAAAGGGAAGGAAATCACCAAAGCAAAGACAATCTTATCACTCTAACCACAAACTCACAACACAAGTTGGAATGAGAGATTAAAATAATAATTTAGGAGGGGAGGAGGAAAGGGACTGAAACAGTCTAGGCTAAGGAAGTAAGAGACCACCAGAAAATGGACTATGTTATACACGAGATTCTGAATACAAACTTCAGGGTAGCCACTAAACTGAAAAACAGAACAGAGACACAAAACATAAATAAGGAAAAATCTAAGAAACCCAGCATAAGAAATTGCAGAAGTCAATGGGTAGGCTAAAACACACAGAACAGGAAACAAAGGAAACACTGGAAAACCAGAAAACAAGCAACAGAATGACAGCATTAAGCCCTCATGCATCAATACTCACCCTCAATGTAAACAGATTGAACTCTCCAATAAAAAGGCACAGAGTGGCAAAATGGATTAAAGAACAAGATCCAACAATTTGTTTCCTCCAGGAAACACACCTCAGCTCCAAGGACAAACACAGGCTCAGAGTGAAGGGGTGGAAGACAATACTCCAAGCTAATAGCAAACAAAAGAAAGCAAGCATCACAATACTTAGACAAAACAGACTTCAAGCTAAGGCAGGTAAAGAGAGACATAGAGGGCCAAAATATAAGGATCAAAGGGACACTTCATCAAGAAGAAATAATGCTTATAAATATCTATGTACCCAACACAGGAGCATCAAAGTTCATAAAGCAACTATTAACAAACCTAAAAGAAGATATCAAAAATAACACAATAATAGTAGGGGACCTCAACACCCCACTCACATCAGTGGACAGATCATCCAGACAGAAAATCAACAAAGAAACAGTGGAGCTAAACAAAAAGCTAAAACAGTTGGACTTAATAGACATATATAGAACACTCCATCCAAAAACAGCAGAATACACATTCTTCTCAAGCACACATGGAACATTCTCAAGGATAGACCGTATGTTGGGAAACAAGGCAAGCCTTTACAAATTTTAAAAAATTGAAATAATAACAAGCATCTTCTCTGATCATAATGCTATAAAGCTAGAAATTAATTACAAGAAAAAAGCTGAGAAAGGCACAAGGATGTGGAGACTAAACAATATGCTATTGAACAAGCAATGGATCATTGAAGAAATTAAAGAAGAAATAAAAAAATACCTGGGGACAAATGAAAATGATAACATGCCATACCAACTCATATGGGATGCAGCTAAATCTGTATTAAGAGGAAAATTCATAGTAATTCAGGCACATCTTAACAAACAAGAAAAGTCTCAAATAAGCAATCTTAAACTACACCTAACTGAATTAGAGAAAGAACAACAAACAAAGCCCAAAGTCAGGAGAAGGAGAGAAATAATAAAAATCAGAGCAGAAATAAATGCTATTGAAACAAAAAGGCAGTAGAAAGGATCAATGAAACAAAGAGCTGGTTCTTTGAGAAGATAAGTAAAATTGGCAAACCCCTAGCCAGACTTACAAATAAAAAAAGATAGCTCAAATAAACAAAATCAGAAATGAAAGAGGAGTAATAACAACAGATTCCACAGAAATACAATGGATTCTAAGAGAATACTACAAAAAACTATATGCCAGCAAAATGGATAACCTAGAGGAAATGGATAAATTCTTGGACTCCTACAATCTCCCAAAGCTCACTCAAGAAGAAGCAGACAATTTGAACAGACCAATCACAAGGTAAGAGATTGAAACAGCCATCAAAAGCATCCCAAAGAATAAAACCCCAGGACCAGATGGCTTTCCTGGGGAATTCCACCAAACTTTCAGAGAGTATTTAATACCTATCCTGTTCAAGCTATTCCAAAAAATTAGGGAGGATGGAACACTTCCTAACACATTCTATGAGGCCAACATCACACTGATACTAAAACCTGACAAAGACAGCACAAAAAGGGAGAACTACAGGCCAATATCGCTGATGAACATAGATGCAAAAATTCTCAACAAAATTTTGGCAACCCAAATTCAGCAATTCATCAAAAGGATCCTACATCATGACCAAGTGGGATTCATCCCAGGGACACAGGGATGGTTCAACATCTGCAAATCAATCAATGTGATACACCACATCAACAAAAAGAGGAATAAAAACCACATGATCATCTCAATAGATGCAGAGAAAGCATTTGACAAGATCCAACAGCCATTTGTGATAAAAACTCTGAACAAAATGGGCATAGAAGGGAACTACCTCAACATAATAAAGGCCATATATGACAAACCCACAGCCAACATCATACTCAGTGGGCAAAAACTCAGTGCCATCCCACTGAGAAGAGGAACGAGAAAAGGATGCCCTCTATCACCACTCTTATTTAACATAGTACTGGAGGTTCTGGCCAGAGCAATCAGGCAAGAAAAAGGAATAAAAGGAATCCAAATAGGGAGGGAAGAAGCGAAACTCTTGCTGTTTGCAGACGACATGATCTTATATATAGAAAACCCCAAAGAATCCATTGGAAAACTTTTAGAAGTAATCAACAACTACAGCAAAGTTGCAGGGTATAAAATCAATTTACTTAAATCAGTAGCATTTCTATACTCTAATAAAGAACAGAAAAAGAACTCAAGAACACAATACCATTCACAATCGCAACAAAAAGAATAAAATACCTCAGGGTGAATTTAACTAAGGAAGTGAAAGACCTATACAATGAAAATTACAAGGCTTTTCTGAAAGAAATGGATGACGACATAAAGAAATGGAAAGACATTCCATGCACATGGATTGGAAGAATAAACATAGTTAAAATGTCCATTCTACCTAAAGCAATCTACAGATTCAACACCATCCCAATCAAAATCCCAAAGACATTCTTTACAGAAATAGAAAAAAGAATCCTAAAATTCATATGGGGCAACAAAAGACCCTGAATTGCTAAAGCAATCCTGAGAAAAAAGAACACAGCTGGAAGCATCACAATCCCTGACTTTCAAAACATACTACAAAGCTACAGTAATCAAAACAGCATGGTACTGGTACAAAAACAGGTGCACAGATCAATGGAACAGAATTGAAAGCCCAGAAATAAAACCACACATCTATGGACAGCTAATCTTCGACAAAGGAGCTGAGGGCCTACAATGGAGAAAAGAAAGTCTTTTCAACAAATGGTCCTGGGAAAACTGGAAAGCCACGTGTAAAAGAATGAAAATTGACCACTCTTTTTCACCATTCACCAAAATAAACTCAAAATGGATCAAAGACCTAAAGCTGAGACTTGAAACCATAAGGCTTCTAGAAGAAAATGTAGGCAGTACACTCTTTGACATCAGTATTAAAAGGATGTTTTCAGACACCATGTCTTCTCAGACAAGGGAAACAATAGAAAGAATAAACAAATGGGACTTCATCAGACTAAAGAGCTTCTTCAAGGTAAGGGAAAACAGGATTGAAACATAAAAAAAAACCACTAACTGGGAAAAAATATTTGCAAGTAATACATCCGACAAAGGCTTAATATCTATCATATATAAAGAACTCACACAACTCAACAACAAAAAGTTAAACAACCCAATCAAAAAATGGGTAGGAGACATGAACAGACATTTCACCAAAGAAGATATACGGATGGCCAATAGGCACATGAAAAGATGTTCATCATTGCTGATCATCAGGGAAATGCAAATCAAAACTACACTAAGATATCACCTTACACCCATTAGAATGACAAAAATAACTAAAACAAATAGTAACAAATGTTGGAGAGGTTGTGGAGAAAAAGGAACCCTCATACACTGCTGGTGGTAATGCAAACTGGTGCAGCCACTATGGAAAACCATATGGAGATTCCTCAAAAAATTAAAAATAGAACTACCATACGATCCAGCTATCCCACTACTGGGTATCTATCCAAAGAGCTTGAAGTCAGCAGTTCGAAAAGTCCCATGCACCCCAATGTTCATTGCAGCATTATTTACAATAGCCAAGATGTGGAAGCAACCTAAGTGCCAATCAACAGATGAATGGATAAAGAAGATGTGGTATATATATACATGGAATACTACTCAGCCATAAAAAAGAACAAAATTGTCCCATTTGCAACAACATGGATGGACCTTGAGGGAATTATGTTAAGTGAAATAAGCCAGATAGAGAAGGACAATCTCTGTATGACTCCACTCATATGAGGAATTTAAACATGTGGACAAAGAGAACAGACTAGTGGCTACCAGGGGAAAGGGGGACTGGGGGGTGGGCACAAAGGGTGAAGGGTTGCACTTACAACATGACTGACAGACAATAATGTGCAATTGAAATTTCACAAGATTGTAACCTATCATTAACTCAATAAAAAATTTTAAAAAAAAGAATATTCATGTACAAGTCTTTGTGTAGAGATAAATTTTCATTTCTCTTGGGTAAATACATAGATGTAGGATTAGGTACCATAGCATATATGTATGTCTAACTTTATAAGAGACTTCTAAAGTGTTTTCTTTTTTGAAGAATCCTATTTTTATTGGGTTGTCATTTTACTATTGTATATTCTTTGTATATTCTGGATACAACTCTTTTGTCAATTATATGAAAACAGCATTGTCTTCAAGTCTGTGCCTTGGCATTTCACTTTCTTAACATTGTCTTTTGATGAGAAGTTTTAAAATTCTGAGCAAATTATTTATCATTTTTTTCTAAAGGTATTGACCAAAGAGGTTAGTACATTTTCTGTTCTCGGACATCTTTGCCTACCTCTATGCTAAGGTTGTGAAATTATTCTCATGTTTTCTTCTAGAAGCTTTGTATCTTTAGCTTTCACATTTAGGTCTGTGATCCATATTGAGTTAACTCTTCTGTATGGTGTGGGCAAGGGGGTCAACGTTCAATTTTTTGCACATGGTTATGCAGTTATTTAGCACCATTAAAAAAAGACTTTCCCTTCTCCATTAAATTTCTTTGGCACCTTTATTGAAAATAAACAGCCCATATAGGTGTGGGCTTGTCTTAGTTTGGGTTGCTATAGTTTGTTTGGGTTGCTATAACAGAATACTACAGACTGAGTGGTTTATCAACAACAGAAATTTATATCTCACAGTTCTGGAGGCTGTGAAGTCCAAGATCCAGGTGCTGGCAGATCTCGTGTCTGCTGAGAGCCCACCTCCTGGTTCACAGACCTGTAAACTCAAATAGTGGAACAGATGAAGGAACTCTCTGGGGTCTCTTTTCTAAGCACACTAACCCTATTCATGAAGGCTCCATACTCCTGACGTAATCACCTCCCAAAGTCCTCACCTCCAAATACCAATCAATTGGGTATTCGGTTTCAGCGTATGAATTTGGGGGGCTGGGGGACACAAACATCTCAGTCTACAGCTGGGCTTATTTCTCACTATTCTGTTCCATTGGTCTATTTGTACTTTCTTATGCCAAGACCACACAACTTTAATTACTGTGGATTAGTGGAATTGGTATTGTTTCTTCCTTAAATGTTTTAAAAAATTCACCACTGAAGCTGTATCAACTTGGAGATTTTCTTTGTGGGAAGGTTTTAAATGATAGATTCATATTCTTTTTTCTTCGACCAATTTGGGACTATTCAGATTTTCTATTTTTTTCTTGTATCAGTTTTGAAAAGTCATGTTTTTCAAGAAATGTATCTATTTCTTCTGAATTATTAAATTTACTGCCATCAAGTTTTTCATACAATTCCTTTAGTATCCTTTCACTGTTGATAAGAAACTAGTAGGGTCTCCACATTTATTTCTGATGTTGGTAATTTATGTTTTTCTAAAATCAATTTTGCTAGGGTGTAACAATTCTATTACTTTTTGCAAAGCCAGCTTTTTTGGATTTTCCTGTTTGGTCATTTATTTTCTAGTTCATTGTCTCTGTTCTTTATTATTTCTTTACTTCTTTCTTTGGATTTAACTTGCTTGTGTTTTTCTAAACTTTTTTGAGGTAGAAGTTTAATTATTAATTTTAAGCTCTCCTTATTTTCTAATATATGCATTTCATATATAAACTTTCCCTCTGAGCATTCATTTAGCTTCCTCTCATAAACTTTGACATTTTTGCATTATTGTTTGGTTCAACATATTTTCTCATTTCCATCGTGATTTCTTTTTTGATCAAAGGGACATTTGGAAGTGTATTATTTAATTCTCTAATATTTGGGCATTTAAAAAGTTATTTTTTTGTTACTGCTTTTTAACTTAATTTCATGGTGTTTAGAGAAGGTTCAACATGATTTTAACCCTTTGAAAGCCGTTGAGGCTTGTTTTACTTCCTAGCATATGGTATATTTTGTGAATGTTGCACATGTGTCTGAAAACTTGAATTCTTCTTAGTAACACCTTGAGGGCTCAGTAGAGAGGGTTTGAGCATCTTTTATTCAATCCAGCATATTCTGTTTTGTGGGGGTACTGTTTAGGTTAAACAAGTTAATTGCCTTTTAAATTTTTCTGTATCATTGCTTATTTTTGTGTCTGCCTGTCCTATCAATTACTAAGAGAGGTGTGTTCAAATCTCTAATTATGAGTGTGTGTTCGCCTATTTCTTTTTCTGATTCTATCAATTTTTCCCAAGTATTTCAAAGTTTATTTGGTGTATACACATTAAAAATTATTTTTTTCTGAATAAATTGACCCACTTATCTTTATCAAATGTCCCATTTAATTTCTGGCTACACTCCTTGTCTTGAAGTCTACTTGATATTAATCCAGCCACTCTAACTTTATGATTAGCAGGTGCATGGTAGATCATTTCCATCCTTTAAATTTCAACCTTTTTGTGTCCTTACATGTCTCCTTTAAACAGCATCTATTTAGGTTTTGTTTTTATCCAATGTGACTGTTTCTGTCTTTTAATTGGAGTGTTTAGCCCATTTATATTTAACGTAATTACGTATATGGTTGGATTTAAGCCTAAGAGCTTGCTCTTTTTTACTATTTATCCTATGTGCTTTTTCCTCCTTCTTTGCTGCCTTCTTTGGATTAACTGAGTATATTTCAGCATTCCATTTTATTTTCTCCCTTGAAATTTTATCTATGCTTCTTATTTTGTATTAATTGCTCTAGGGATCACAATGTTTTTAAATTATCACATTATACCTTGAGTTTGTATTCTATCACTTCACCTACAGTTTTTATTTTTTTTATTTATTTTTATTTATTTATTTATTTTTAAAGATTGGCACCTGGGCTAACCACTGTTGCCAATCTTTTTTTTTTTTT
>NW_025804135.1:80818-102734 GCF_021613505.1 Equus quagga
AGGATCAGAACCCTGGGCCGCCGCAGCGGAGCGCACGAACTTAACCACTCGGCCACGGAGCCAGCCCCTACAGTTTTTAAAAAAGCCCTTTGGAATCTAACTTTGAGGCTCAGCCCTGGGCAGAAAGAAGTAGTAATTGAAAATGTGTAGCCTGGGAACCAGAAAGTCACTAGAAGTCCATGTTTTGCAGGAGTGTAAGAGACCTCCGGGAGCTCCTAGAAAAAGTGTTGTTAGAATATTTAGACAACTGGTAGACTCTGGCCTAGTCAGGATCCATTTGCTGTTAACTTTTTGCATTATCCGAGGACGGCCAGGGAATAATCAAATGTCTTTTGGTTTTCACAGTTCAGTGGCCAGATTAGAATACCTGATGACCATCATTATTGTTCTCCATTAGATCTGGGACGGAGGGTGAAGGGGGAGAGGGTAGTTGGGGGTGAGTGGGAGTTCAGAGCAATTTTTCTCCAAAGCACGCCTGTGACAAGCTCTCTCCTCTCAGCGTTTCCACATGATGTGTTGCTTAATTGCCTCTCTCAAGATTGTTTTTTGGGGACTAATGCAAGTCGGGTTTTCTTCTGTCAGCAATTCTCACAAGCAGGCACATGCATTTGCTCCTGGCTCAGAGGGGAGATGGGGTTGTACAGTTGTGATCACTGCAGGGGCTCGACGAGGTCATTTTCTCTTAGTTGGCTAGGCTCTGGTGGCTTGTACCTGTCGCACCCGGCCCCCGGCCCCCTGCTGTGGTCCGTCCCTCGGGGCGCAGGTGTGCGCTCCTCCTCCCTGGTGGTGGGGCGCCCGGCCAGCGCGCCCTGGGTTCATCCCACCCACCGCACAAACCCCGTGGAGCCCTGGGAACAGGGTAAAAATCCCCGTTCCTTTTACGCCTAGTACCGGGCGGCTACCACGGGGAAGCCCCTCGCTGGTCTCTCTGCCCCCCTCCTCCCCTCGCGGTCCCAGGCATAGCTGAGGTCGCATAAAGCAGCAGGTGACCCTCGGGGCCTCTCCTCCCTGAGGAACACCTTCGGCAGCTGGAGGGAAGCGCGGCCAGCCCCGCTCGGGCGTCTTCCCACTGACCGGCGTCGGGCGCGCGTGCCCCGGCGGGCTCCCGGGAGGCGGGGGCCGCGAAGGGAGGGAACACAGGGAGCAGACAGGGCCGCGGCCGAGCTCAGAAGGAGGAGCGCCGGGAGGAAGAGGCCGAGCCGGGAGAGCCCCCGCCCCGGGAGGAAGGGGAGGAGGCCGGGTGTTTCCTGGCGCATTCCCGGCCCGCCCGAGTGACTCACTCAGCCAGGAAACTCCCAGGGCCTGCTCCGGACCCCCGAGCCGCCGCTGCTGCTGCTGCGGACCCAGGTGAGAAACGCTGCTGCCCCCGCCCCGTCCTGCTGCCCCCGTGGGGTCCTGGCCGCCTTCTGAACCGGGTCGGGCAGGGCGACGGCGGTGCCGGGCTGGGGCCCCGCGAGCGGCCAGGACTTGGCCCTCAGCGGTGCGGCCTCCCCGGAGGCGCGGCCTCTCGGATCGCCTCGGCTTCCGCACGCCGGCCCTGGCCGCTGTACCCCCGACCCTCGTACCATCGGCCCCTGTTCTCCCTGTCCGCTCGGCCTTGGCTCTCACGTCCCCCGCCCCCGGTCTCCTGACCGCGCGCCCCCGGATCCCGGATTCCCGCGTCCCCGGCACGTGGCAGAGCTCCAGTGGGAAGGGGTACGTTGGTGTTTTGCAGTTATTGTTGGAAAGTAAGGGGCAGAAAGCTTGCACGAAGGTCGTGCGACAAAATCAGAACCAGTTTTTGCTTTGTGTCCCTCTCGGAGGAAATGAGGGAGACTGGCCAAGCGAAATCATTTTTCAGATTCTTGGAGAGATGAGTTTGAGGCTTTGTTAAGGAACCAGGATTGTTACGTGGGAAGCGCTGTTCCGCGTAGCCATGAATTGTGTATTTTAAGCCTAAAATGCGTGCGCTTAATTTGCAGCACATTGAGGGCATAAGAAAAAGAGCGAAAGAGTAATTTGGAAATGGGGTTTAAGGAGCGTTTTTTAAGCTGAAAGAGGCATGCGGACCATGTACACTCTAGTATTATGTGTAAACGGGATGGATAGCGATTGCTTATTAAACCCAGTCTTGGGTGATCTGCGCTTCTGTGGTCGACTGGGACTTTGGAGTGTTTCTTTTCTAGTAGTAGAGGGTAATGTGGCCCACATCGGGCAGGGTTTTGCAGGAAAGCTTCGTGAGCCCGGTGGTATTTCTTGGCCATTGTCTAACATGATTCCTTAAATGATTTGTGATTGAAGCAGCAGTGATACCCGACTCTGTAGCTCAGATTGCTGTGGTTGACAACTCGTCACCAACTCGGAGCAGCGTGGTGATTGTGCTAGAGAATCCTGTCCAGGTTCCTGAGCCGGCGGTGGCAGCCTCTACGCTGTGTGCTCCTGTGCTCGGACCAGGGAGGGTCCCAAGCGTCGTCTCCCTTATCCCTGCAGGTCGTTAGTGGTTTTCCATGTAAAGCGTAGTTATGCAGGCACAGTAAGAAGTAATCATGCTTTAAATAAACGTGGCCACTGCAGGTATGCATTTGTAGGATTTCAATGGGAAGATGGGTGCTAATGCTGTTCGATTTGCTGCTGCCTTCTTCCCCAGCGGCATCATCTCTCTGACAGGCAAACAGGGAATCGTGGTGGAAACATTTCCTATATGTTTGTATGCTGGTAGGTCGCTCAAAGAAAATTTACTCCCCGAGGTTTTTTCTTTTTTGTAGTGTTTTATTTGAACTTATTTTTAAATTTACGTATAGTAAAATTCACTTTTTGGCGTACAGTTCAATGAGTTTTGACAAATGCAAGGGGTCGTGTGACACCCACCACAAACGAGATAAAGAACAGTTCCATGGCTCCCAAATTCTTTCATGCTGTGTTTTGTAGGCAACCCTCCCCCTCATTTTCAATTCCTGAAACCACTGAGCTGGCTGTTCTCCATTCCTACAGTTTTTCTTTTTCTGGAGTGTCATATGTGGTCTGTGACTCTGGCTTAGTTCACTTAGCATAATGCATTTGAGACTGACCATACTTTAGTTTGTCCCTGAGCGGTAAAGACGTGAAGCTTTGAAAAGTGTAGTTCTAAGGTACAACCAGAGAGATTCAAATAATATTTTTAAGTTATGATAAAAATTACAAAACTCCAGCTCATTAAAAAATTTAAACTATACAGAGAATGATGTATACTAATTCTCTCAATATGTCTATCATAGTATATAGCCTTTTTTGTTCTTAGACGTAGTTTTTGGTTTTTGTGTTCTTTTGGTAACAGTGAGATTATATTGCATATATCTTCATACATTTTCACTTGATGATCTTCGCTTAATGATCTTGGAGATCTCTACATGTTGGCATATATAGTATATATATGCAGATTTTCCTCATTCTTTTTTACTATCTGTATGGTGTTCTAATATATAGAGGTACCATAATTTATTTAATCAGCATCCTGTTTAACACTGTTATTTCACGTTTCTCATCACCGTGATCATTGCTTGTGTCTATATCTTTGTGCACGTACTCAAGTTTATTATTCTGGAAGTGAATTTGGGTTTAAATAATAGCTAACATTTCTTAAGTACTTACTTTGCTCCAGCGTTTTTTTAAGCCAGGGTTACTTTTCCTGTAAAGGTCCAGACAGTGAATGTTTACGACTTTATGGGCCGTATGGTCTCTGTCATAGCTACCCCATTCTGCTGTTGAACCACCAAGCAGTGTAGACCATATGTAATGAATGGGTGTGGCCATGTTCCAGTAAAACTTTATTTACAGAAACAGGCAGTGGGCTATAGTTTGTAAACTGCTAAGTACTTTACATACTAATTATTCTCACAACCTTCAAAGGTAGGTGCAATTATTATTCTCACTTTATGGATGAGGGAACTGACAAAGAGGGATGAAGTATGTGTCCAAGGTTACATGCCTGGTAAGTGGCAGAGCCAGACTTTGAATCCAACCATCTCACTGACACACTCTGAGTTAAAAATTAGAAAGAATTGCTAAAAATACCTTCCCCAAAATATTAGACCCTGGGACCTGACTCTCACACACCTACTGAATGACTCACCTATGATTCTTTGAAGGCACCTTGCTTGCTCAGGTGCTACTCCAGGAGCTCAACTGCCTCCCACTCCCCCAGGTGGGCCAGTGTTCCCTCAGCCACTTTCACTGTATGACTGTGTCCTGGCTTTTGATCTGTGTTTTACTAGCACAAGCTTATAGAGAGGTCAGCTCAGTCAGTGCCCGGGGCCACCCAGCTAGCCAGTGGGAAGAAAGACAGAGACTTCAGCAGGTGAGATCTAGTGGGTCCTGGCAAGTCTGCTGCTCTGACTGTTATTGATGTCTGCTCCAGCAGGATCACCTGAGCCCAGGTGGGCACCTTGCTTTGCCTACCTTGGCCCATTTTCCTTCTTCAGTAATATGGAAAATGTACCTATTACATTGTTATGAAGATCAAGATAGATAGTATGGGAAAAGTACCATATGATATAGGAACAGTTACTATTAGTGCTATGTTTTCTAGAGCTTTTATATTAGAAAAATGGATTTTATAGTGTCCATTTCTAAGTAGCTAACTTGTCCCAGCTGCTCTTTCTTGCACCCAAAATTTAGCAGCCACAGGTATAGCATGGATTAATGACGCGTATGTAATTTTAAAACTTTATTTTAGCCAGTGCAACAAGGTCAGAAAAAGAAATAAAAGACATGCAGATTGGAAAGGGAAAATAAAATTGTCTCTATTTGCAGGCGACATGATTATCTACATAGGCAATCCAAGGAATCTATGAAAAAAACTATGAGAACTAGTAAGTGAGGTTAGCAAGGTCACAAAATAGAGTCAACACATACAAGTCAATCTTATTTTTATATACTAGCAATGTACAGTTAAAAAGTGAAATTTAAAAATACCATTTTCAGTACCTTTAAAAAAATCAAATACTTAGATATAAATCTAATTAAACACGTACGGGATCTGTATGCTGAAAACTACAAAATGCTAATGAGTGAAATCAAAGATCATGTAAATAAATGGAGAGGCGTATTATGGTCGTGGGTTGGAACACTCAGTATAGTAAAGATGTCAGTTGTCTCCAAATTGATCTATAGATTTAACACAATTCCAATCAAGTATCCTAGCAAAAACTATTTTAAACAACTTTATTGAGGTATAATATACGTACTATAAAATTCACCTACTTTAAGTGTAGAGTGATTTTTAGAAGATTTATGGAGTTGTGCAGTCATTGCCGTAATCCAGTTTTAGAACATACTCATCAACCCACTAAGATCCCTTGTGACCTTTGACAGTTAATCCCCATTCCTAACCCCTGTTGAAGCTAGTCACTAATTTACTTTCTGTCTCTTATAGAATTGCCTTTTCTGGACATTTAACATAAATGAAAGTATACAATTTGTGGTCTTTATGTGCAGCTTCTCTCACTTAGCATAATGTTTTTTGGGATTCATTGCTGTTGTAGCATGTGTTTCATTTCTTTTGGTTGCATTGTATTCCATTGTATGGCTATATCACATTTTGTTTATCCATTCACCAGATGATGGACTATTGTTTGTTTCCATTTTTTTGCCCAGTATGAATAGTGGTGCCGTGAAGACTCATGTACAAGTCTTTATGTGGACATATATTTTAATTTCTTCTGGGTAGAAATCTTGAAGTGTTATTTCTGGGTCATAAGGTATTTATGTTTAATTTTTAAGAAACGTCAACAGGATGTTTTTATGGATGAAAGATAAGCTGATTCTAAAATTTATGTGAAGGATAAAATAAACTAGAATAGCTTAAAAAATGTTTAAAAACAAAAATAAATTGAGGAAATCTCCTTACCTGATGTTTTCTATGTAATAAAATATAGATGACCTCACATTTACTATTTTAAACATTTCAAGTGTACAGTTTAGGAGCATTAAGTACATTTACATTGCTGTGCAACCATCGCCACTACCCATCTCCAGAACTGTTTCATCATCAGAAACTGAAACTCTGTGCCCTTTAAACACTAACTCCCCGCTCCCTTATTCCCCCAGCTCCTGGTAACCACCGTTCTACTTTCTGGCTGTGAACTTGATTATTCTGGATATCTCATATAAGTGGAATCATACAATATTTGTCCTTTTGTATCTGGCTTATTTCACTTAGTATAGTGTCTTCAAGGTCATCCATTTTGTAGCATGTATCAGAATTTAATTCCTTTTTAAGGCTGAATAATATTCCATTGTATGTGTATACTGCATTTTCTTTACCCATTCATTTGTTGATGGACAGTTGGGTTATTTCCACCTTTTGCTATTGTATAATGCTGCTGTGAACATTGGTGTACAGATATCTCTTCAAGACCCTGTTTTCACTTCTTTTGGGAATATATCCAGAAGTGGAATTGCTGGGTCATATGGTAATTCAGTGTTTAGTTTTTTTGAGGAATTGTCATACTGTTTTCTACAGCAGTCAACACTTGTACTTTCTGGTTTTTTGATAATAGCCATCCTAATGGGTGTGAAGTGGTATCTCCTTCTGTTTTGATTTGCATTTCCCTAATGATTAGTGATATTGAGCATCTTTTCATATACTTACTTGCCATTTATATGTCTTTTTTGGAGAAATGTCTATTCAAGTCATTTGTCCATTTTTTAATCATGTTTTTTTGCTGTTGAGTTGTAAGAATTCTTTATATATTTTGGATATCAATCCCTTATCAGATATACGATTTGCACATATTTTCTCCCATTCTGGGGGTTGTCTTTTCACTGTGTTGATAGTGTCCTTGGCTGAACAAAAGTTTTTAATTTTCATGTTCAGTTTATGTATTTTTTCTTTTGTTGCCGGTGCTTTTGGTGTCATACCCAGAAAATCGTTTTCAAATCCAGTGTCAGGAAGCTTTCTCCATATATTTTCTTCTGACGGTTTTATAGTTTTAGCTCTTATGTTTAGGGTTTTTTGTTCATTTGAGTTAACTTTTGTATGTAGTATAAGGTAATGGTCCAGTTTAATTCTTTTGCATTTGGGCATCAAGTTTTCCCAGCCCTGTCTGTTGAAAAGACTGTCCTTTCTCCATTGAAAGGTCTTGACACCCTTGTTGAAAATCATTTGATCGTATATGCAAGGCTTTATTTCTGGGCTGTACTCTATTTCATTGGTCAACAGCCCCTACCATACTGTTTTGTTAACTGTAGTTTTACAGGAAGTTTTGAAATCAGTAAGTGTGAGTCCTCCAACTTTGTTGTTTTCTCAAAATTCTTTTAGCTATTCTAGGTCCCATGAGATTTCATATTAATTCTAGGATGGCTTTTTCTGTTTTTGCAGAAACTGCTGTTGGCGTTTTGAAAGGGATTGCGTTGAATCTGTAGATAGCTTTGGGTTATATTGTCATCTTAACAATAGTAAGTCTCCCAATCCGTGAACATGGAGTAGCTTTCCATTTATTTGTGTCTTTAATTTTTTTCAGCAGTTTTGTAACTTTTAGTGTACGAATCTTTCACCTCCTTGCTTAAATTTATTCTTATTTTTTTCTTTTTGATGCTACCGTAAATTGAATTGTTTTCTTAATGTCTTTTTTGGATAGTTCATTGCTAACGTATAGAAATGCAGCTGATTTTTGTGTGTTACTTTTGTATCCTCCAGCTTTGCTGAATTCGTTTATTAGCTCTAACAGTTCTTTTGTGAAATCTTTAGGATTTTCGGCATAGAAGATCATGTCCTCTGCAGTTTCAGGTATTATGAGGCTGTGTTGTTAGGTGAATATATGTTTATACTTGTTACACTTGCTGATGGATTGACCCTTTTATCATAATGTTTCTAGTAACAATTTTTGTCTTCAAGTCTGTTTTGCCTGATATTTGTTGAATGCTAGTATAGCTACTTCTGCTCACTTTTAGTTTCTCTTTGCATGGTATATCTTTTCCCATCCTTTTATTTTCACTCTATTTGTATCTTTGAATTTAAAATGTGTCTGTCATGGACATGTAATTGGTTATTTTTTTAATCCATTCTGTCAATGTCTGCCTTTTAACTGTCTAGTCCACTTACATTTAATGTAAATACTTATGTGGGAGGATTTACATCTGCCATTTTATTACTTGTTCTCTTTATATCTTATATCTGGAGAACCTTTGGCTACAAATGGGGGGTTTAAGTACAGCAGCTGTGCAGGAGCCAGTGGAGAACCTGGGGCCATGAGTGGGGCTTAAACATGGCAGCTCTGGCTTGATTTCAGATTATCTAGTAGGGGGATTACAGAGCATTCCAGGAATAAGATTTGCATTGATATGAATTTTTTGTGTTAAAGGCCTCTCAGAACATGTGCTCAAGAAAACAGGAATGTATTCTTTACCTCTGTGTTGGTTTGAGCCTGGTGTGCATTTGTGCTGTTCAGCAGGAGCTCACTGAGCATTCATTTACCTGATTACTCCCCCATCCAACTTCATCATTTCTGCCTCACCTCTGTGCATGGCTGTGGTGACAGAAATGATAGGCCTTCAACTGTGGCTTTCAGATGTTTTAGTTGTGAATAAGACAAATGGACAGTGATAGCGTCTGTGACCTTGAAACCAGCATATGTATGAATTGTATTTATAACTCAGGTACTCCACTAGCCAAACTTGTCAGGCCCTGTTCTTTACTCTCCCTTGGGTGGATTTTGCTCCACAGCGGGAGAAAACAATTAGCATTGTATTCTGTCGTGAAACCTGATTTTCATAGCCAGAATTTTATGCCGCACTGATCAGGTTTTTGTACACAGAAATTGTGTTTTTTCCTTTGCTAGATGGGGGTGGGGCTGTGTATTAGTCAGGATTCTCCAGAAAAGGAGAACCAATAGGATGTTTATATCTAGAGAGAGATTTATTTATTTAAAGTAATTGACTCACATGATTGTTGAGGTTGGCATGTCTGAATTCAGATTAGGCAAGCTGGAGATCCACTGAAGAGCTGATGTTGCAGCTCAAGCAGCCTGGAGGCAGATTTCCTTCCTCTTTGGAGGACTTCAGTCTTTTCTCTTAAGGACTTCAACTGATTGGATGAGGTGTACCCACATTATGGAGCATAATCTGCTTTACTCAAAGTCTGCCAATTTAAATATAAATCACATCTGAAAAATACCTTTACAGCAAAATCTGGACTGGTGTTTGATCAAAAACTAGATCATACTGTAGCATAGCCAAGTTGACACATAAAATTAACCATCACAGGAGGTAATTTTTATTTTGTACTGTAGTAATTTGCATTTTAGATAATTGCTGCCTCCAGCAAAGATTGGCTGAGTGCATACTGCGAGGTAAGCACCATGCAAAGGGTGGACGGGGAGAGGGGCTTTGCCTTGTAGAGCTGCCAGCTGAGTAAAGGGAGAATCAACACGTCCACCCTCCCTTCACCAGGAAAAGGGAACATGTCCTTTCATATCGTCACTGTCAGACTTGCACACACTAAGAGCTATGAGGAACTGTAACCCTCTCAGCTTGCACTGGAGGTGGACAGAGCCGGGTCAGTCCACTCAGGGTGCCTCTGCCAGGATGGTGAGTTCTGGGACAACAGCCACAGGAGATGTGGCCTCCTGCCTGCACTTCCATGTGACCCTGTACTGAGTTCTCTCTGTATCATTTGTATTCCAGTTGCACATTTGGGGCTTACCTCATAGATTGTGTGGAATTGGTTACAATTCTGAAAGGGCTCTTGCTAAGTTTCTAGAACTCTCAGTTGCCCTGATTTTGCTCCAAGGTCAAAAAAGGAGGGGAGATGTGCTGTATTATCAGACCTCTGGGATGTGACTCATCCTGGGGTCCCCCAACAGACCAGGGTGGGGTGGCTCCGGGCACTGCGACCATGTGGGCCTTGGGAGGTGTGTGCAAAGACGCAACCCCACATACACCTTTCCTGCAGACTCCAACCATGAAAGCTCGAGTTCCCTCTGAATTCTCCCTTTTTACATAGGTCAGGTGCATTCCTGCATAGTTAGCCAGGATGGTGTAGTATTTGGAAGTGTGCTTAGAACTCTGCGCCTCGGAAGCTTCATGATTTAATTTACTGCACCCCTGCTGAACAGCCCTCCTGGCTGTCCTAGAAGGTCCTGTTATCACCCGTTAACCACAGGAGGGGACACACACACCTGAAGTCCAAGTAAGTTGTCCCAGGTCCCTCAGCCACCTGGGCTAGCTGTGGTCTGTCCAGGCTATCTTCACGTTCTGTGCAGCTCTCCAAGATTTAGAACTGGGGATTCCCTGCTGATTGCAGCCTCATGCTGGTTCACAGCGTTTTGCCCTTCAGCCAACAGGTCCCAGGTAGGGGTGATGGGGGAGCACTGTCCCCTTGTCCCATGTCCCCACCCACGTGCCCAAGTTGATGCTTCCACGTACCTCAGATTGCTTGAAGAGTTTAAATTAAAAGAGGTAATTTTGGGAAGCACAGCATTTCACGTCCCAGTCGTTTTCGGCTGCTCGCTCCATCCCTAAAGTGTCTCTGAGTATCTTCTGCAGTTGGTGTCTGTGTTTGTAAATGTAAGCAGAGTCTCTGTCCAGGCATGTTGGGTCAATCATAAAGTGTGCACAGTCAATATTAGGTAATAGAGTTTGAAAAAGACACCACCAAGTCGTAGAAGGCAGAGTTGTATTTGCTTGTTGGTTGCGACAGCCTTGTGCCAGCTGTTTTAGACCCCCAGGCCCACACACTTGGAGCAAGGTGAGGCGGTGGTTAACTGTATTGGGGGCCTGTGCTTGTCTGAGGCTGCCAGTACTCCTGACTCCCTCCATCCCCAGAATCTTGGCAGGAACAAAATCTTTCCAAAGGGTTTGTGTATTAGTCTGCTAGGGCTCTTGTGACAAATTAGCACAGACTGGATGACTTTAACAACAGAAATTTGTTTTCTCACAATTCTGGAGGCAAGAAAGCCAAGATCAAGGTGTTGGCAGGGGTGGTTTCTCTCAAGGCCTCTCCTTTTGGCTTATAAACAGCTGTTTTCCCTTTGTATCTTCACATGGTCTTTCCTCTGTGCCTGTCTGTGTCTTAATCTCTTCTTATAAGGACACCAGTCGTATTGCGTCAGGGCCACCCTGTGACCTCATTTTACCTTAATTACCTCTCTAAAGACCCATCTCCCCTACTGTCACAGTCTAAGGTATTGGGTGTTAGGGCTTCAACATATGGATTTGGGATGTGGGACACACTTCATTCCATAGCAGTTCATTTATATAAACTTGTTATTACCATTAGCACTTCTCAATCCCCTGGGCCGGCCCCTCAATCATGGGGCTCCCATGATCCCTCACAGCCTTGGGCTTCTGCTGCTCCATGAGGCTAGGTATGTAACTATCAGGGAGGCTTAATTCCTTGTCCCTGTTAGGTAAAAATACAGTTGCTCTAGTGTTTTCTTCCATCATTTCAAAGGATTATATGGTGTACCCCACCTTGGAGACCACTGCCCTTAAACAGTTTCTCAAAGTGTGGGCCCAAGAGACTCCTACCTCAGAATCAACAGGGGGCGGTGTGGGCAGGGCGTTAAAAATGCTGGTGCCCAGAGCACCCCAGCTCTACCGAGTCAGGGTGAGGTCAGCCAGCTCGTACTTCAGCTCCCTGGGGACTCTGGGGTGCTGGGCGGGAGGAGACCATTCTTAGGATTTTATGGTTCTCTGAATAAAGTACTCACCTTATCAGCTTTGTAGCAGCCTGAAAATGTCTGTTTGCAAAAAACTTACCTCTTGAAGACTTTTTAATTATCACTGGAAAAAAAGATGTAGGCAATTAAAACTAGACATTTTTAAGTGGGTAGGAGCACTGCCAGGCTATCTGTCAGGCCTCAGGGCTCCTCCTATCTGCAGAGCCACTAGCTGTGGCCTCATCACTGCAGGGACAAGGGGGTGACTGCACACTCTAGCTCAGCCCGAAACGTGAAATCTTGTATGTATGTATATTAAACTGTTCTTTGTGAGCAATTGCAAAATGGACAGAGGCACAGAAAATAGTGTTGTCAACCCTCAGTGGTAGTCTCGGTTCATCTGTAACCCCTGCCTCACTCTGCACTGTTGGGGAGCAAATCCCACGTGCAGGATTTCATCTTCATAAATGCTTCTGACTTCTCTCCAAGAGTTAGGAGTTCTCTTTAACAACATAAATGGTGTTGGAGTTTTGCTGCTTTTTTCTGGGCCAGAAGTAGAAATGGTTTGACATTTTTAAGATCTCTCACTGCTTTCTATAAGCTGATTTATTTCAGATCCTAAATATCTGAGAAACGTAAAATTATTAAGTAATTGAAGCTAGAAATTTGGAGTATTTATATTTTTAAACAAAGCCAACACTTTGCAGTGGTCTAAAGCATTCTGGATGATAGTACTGACATGATCCCTCTTGGAGCTGAGTTGTCTGGGAGAGCCTCTCTAACAGCCCTACCTGAGGACGTATGATTTTGGGCCCAGCTCTCCATCGGGAAGCTTGCATCCAGCAGTAAGGACTCTGAGCGAAACCTTCCTCTGGGCAGACGCAGGATCTCTAAGGCAGGTGTTCTGGTTGGAAAGATGTGTTTCACTCTGAAGTGAATACAGGTGTATAACCCACCAAGGGTCGTGGCAATGAGGAGCCACTGAAACTTGCCTCTGTTCAAGGACTTATGACGTCTGTTATGAACATTTTTAATTCCTTCTCTTTATGTTTACAAAAAGTTTCCAGAGGAATATTCTATTTTTACTCTTTTAAAATAATTTCAAACTTACAAAACATTGCAAAAACAAAAATAGTACAAAGAACACATACAGACAAAACCCTTTACCATAAATTTGAGGCCATTTGCCCCTAAACACCTCAGTGTATTTCCTAAGAATCAAGGTATTCTCTTATATACCTACGGGACAGTTATCAACTTCTGCCCCTTATAGGAAAACGTTACTGACCTCTGACCTAGAGAATTCATTGCACATGTATTTGTGCAGGAATTTTCCTCACAGTTCGCAGTAACAAAGACCTGCCTTTGGAGACTGGATGTGTCGTCCATTTTTTTCAGTGGAGTAGTATGCACCTGTCAAAACAGCACTTTGGAGCAACACATAACAGTGTGGATGCGTGCTGGTGACATAACAACAATGGAAAAAGTAAGTCAGACGATTATATATAGCATAATATACTTTTATAAAGACTAAATTTTAAAAGTGCCTTTTAAGAATATGTAGAGATGAGATGCAACTTGTACTAAAGAAAGCAAGGGGTTGATGCCCAGGTGGGCTTCCCTGTGGATCACAGGCAGGACCCCAGCTTTCGTTGTAGATAGTGTTTCACTTGTCTTTATGGCATTATTAAACATAACTAAGTTGAGAGCAGTTCAGGGTCTTAAGAACTATTGTGCATCTGAGGTCCAATAAAAAAATTCCTACCATCAATCGGTTTATTTAACTTTTTATGGGTCTCAATATTACTTTTAAGTTAATTCTTTGAGATTACCTGTTGCCTCAAAACTATTTCTCAGATGGGCAATTGTTTGACTTCTGATAATAGGTCAGCAGTTTGCTGAGATGGGGCTGTGGATCAGAAACTGCTTCCTTCTCTGGGCCAGGCTAGTGGAGTTCTTCCTATTTGGTAAATTTAGAAGTAATTCTAAATTCCAAAGGGAAAGGCTGAAAAGGTTAATCTGGTAAAAATTTAAAACTGAAGTTTCAAAGAAAAAAGTCAATGACTGAGAAAGGCAAGTAGCCTGACCTGGGAAAAAATTTTGCTGCCACTTTCATACAGTTTTAATGTCTTTTAATGTCAGTAGTATAGTGAGTGCCTGTGCATGTTGATGAGAAAAGTACTACTGAGGTTTCAAAGGATGAAGTAACAGGGAAACAAACCAAACTGGCAAGTCACACACACACACACACACACACACACACACACACACACACACACACACGAGTTACTGTGTAGAAATGTGTTCAACCTTAGTAAGAATAAACGGAATGCAAATTTTAAAAATATTTAGATGCAGTTCCATTTATTAAATAGTAAAAATGAAAATGATCCGTGGGTGCTGTGGTGGGGCTCAGTGCTGGAGTCTGCAGGCCCTGTGGGAGGGCGCTTTGCTGGAATCCACTTGCGGCTTTTTTTTTGAGGTATAATTGACATATACCATTATATTACTTTCAGGTGTACAATATGATTCAATATTTGTATGTATTGCAAAATGGTCACCACAATGAGTCTACTTAACATCCATCACCTCACATAGTTAAGAGATTTTTCTTTCTGTGATGAGATCTTCTAAGATCCCCTCTCTTAGCAGCCTTCAAATATATAATACAGTATTATTAACTATAGTCACCATGCTCTACATTACATCCCATGACTTATTTGCTTTATAACTGGAAGTTTGTACCTTTTGACCCCATCTACCTGTTTTGTCTACCTCCCGTGCCCACCTCTGGCAACCATCAATTGGTCCTCTGTATCTATGAACTCATTTTTTTTTAGATTCCACATATAAATGAGATCATACAGTATTTGTCTTTCTCTGTCTGACTTATTTCACTTAGCTTCACTTGTCTTCACTTGTCTTCAAGGTCCATCCATGTTGTTGCAAATGGCAGGATTTCCTTCGTTTTCATGGCCGAATAATATTTTTGTGTGTGTGTGTGTGTGTATATATATATACACTTCTTTATCCATTCATCCATCAGCGGACACTTACGTTGTTTCTATATCTTGACTGTTGTAAATAATGCTGCAATGAACATGAGGTACAGACATCTTTTCAAGTTGGTCATTTTGTTTCCTTTGGGTAAAGACCCAGGAGTGGGATTGCTGGATCATCACCTGCAGCTTTAAAGACAGTAGTGTGATTGAAGAATCCCCTCCTGGGATGCGCTGCAGGGAAAGTCATCCGAAAATACATACTGAACTTTTCTGCCCAGAGATGGTAATCTTAGGCTTTTCCCTAGCAGAGAAAAATTTAACTTAAATGGTTAACATGAAAAGAAGGTTCAGAAGGACTGTTGGGTCTGAGTCCTTGGTGCACCTTGGTGAGACTGTGAAAGCGAAGGTGAGGCCGCCATCTAGCCTGGAGGGGTCTTGGTGACAAAGCTTGAGTGGCAAAGTCCAGCTCCACATTTGTGTGGACTGAGCTCAGGACAGGCTGGAATGGGAGGCTGCACGCAGTGTTTTTCTTTCTTCAGGTGTTCTGGACTCTGCAGGCATTTCTATGTTGGTGGAGAAGATATGCAGGAGCTCAGTGAAGGAGCTGCTCTCTGCTTTTGTCCCATTGAGGCTAGGAACCACAGGACAGCTTCACTGGCCTGGGCAGAGTTCCTGCAGTTCTGGAGAGGACCAGAGGTGGCCGGCTGTAAGAATCAGAATTTTGGTTCCCTGAGAAGCTAGCTCTCCTTCTCTCCACTTCTTCTCCGCTTCCAGAGTTGGTACCTCTGCGGGAAAACCTCCTGCCTCACCTGGGACCTTTGGTGACACCTGCTCTGTGAGAACCATGGGGTCACAGGGCACAGAGGAAAACAGCAAGGCTCATGCAGACGCTTTCAGCATGAGTGGCTTGAACAGCAATATCTTTGGTAAAAGTTGAGGAGTGGGGTGTAGGTAAGGTGGTGACCGAAGTCATGGACTTGATCTCAGGCTGAATGCCATGAGGAGCTCAGAGGACTCCAGGTAGAGTCTGGCTCTGGGTCACAGCTGGTCTGGAGGACCTTGAGAGGTGAGCCTGGAATGAGAGGAGGTTCATCGCTCTGGGCTGCTCCAGAACCATTGTGGGGCTTTCTAGAACCCTGGTGGACACCCAGCCCTACTCAAACATCTAGATGGAGATGTGGGAGGCGAGGGTCCTTGCTTTGTCAGGGAGTGGACAAGGAGAGAAGAAAGGGCACAGGCAGGTGGTGTGGGGTGCCCGGTGAAGGCTGACCCAGTGATGTCTGTGTGCCTTTTGGTCATCGTCCCACAGCTTTCTCTACCCTGGGAGAAGACCTGAGGAGGCTGGCATGGTGCACACAGGGAGGGCCCAGGAGAGGCAGGACCAGGGGCTTGGTCCTCGTGGGACCTGTTCCTCCACCCCTGCAAGATCTAGCCTGTGGGAGCTCATCATACCATAAGGGGACCAAGTCAGGCTTTTTCTTGTCAAGCAGCAGGGATTGGAGACGGCTGAGAAGGCCTGGCCAGAATGATGAACAGTGGTGTTACTTTGCCAAGTGTTTAAGCTGGCACTGCCCTGATGTGATGCGTGGCCTCCTGGACATGGCAGTCACTGTGTTGTTCTTTCCAGACAGGACTGCTCAAGCAACGGCAGCTGTACTGCTGAGCTGGGGTCTTAGGGACGGTGTGAGACACTGGAAGGTAGGGGAGCTGTGCTGCTCTGGGGGAGCATGGAGGGCCCTTCAGGCTCAGTTCTCTGCTGTGAAGTGAAGAAGGTCATCATCCTGGTGCAGGATGGGTCTTGAGGTTTGTTGGCAGGCCTGTCTGGCGGGTGTCAGCCATGTGTGTGGCTCAGTCTCCCAGGGCTTGAAGCTGTCTCAATGTCACCATGGATGGGGCGCCCTCTAGTCTAGTTGGAAGGTTGGTAATACCCTTTCTATGGTGTGACCACCCACTGAATGCCAGAGACTGCTGCAGTTGGTTCTGTTCTACCAGAAAGAATGTACTCAACTGGGCATACTCTTATCTTCCCTTCATGTCTTTTAGACATGCACTGGATTCTGTGTCAAAGAGGAAGGACTACCACAATCACAAAGACACCTTCATTAATTAGTAGACCATACTGTCTCTCTGGATCCCAGACCATGGAGGCAAACAACCATCCCCCCATAGGGAATCCTGCGTGATCTGAGCATCCATCAGGCAGTCAGTCAGGTTCTGTGGTGCTTACCTATGTGCTTGGTGTTCGGCTGGGAGCCGTGTCGAGCATTTCCATTTTCCTGAGGGACCTGCTTGAAGTGGTGGGAGTGGGAGAGCAGGGCACAGCGGTGTCAGGCTGGGCCTGAGCATGGGTGAGCCGAGGAAGGCTGAAGGCTGTGAGGAGGGCCCTTGACTTTACCTCAGGATTGAGAGTTTACCCTCCAGGATCCTGGATACATTTCTGCCTTTCATTGATTGATTTATTTTAAGGTCAGAGTAGTTTTTCCATACAAATCTCAGGAGGCATCCCAGTATATAAAATAGATAAAGGTGAGGCTGCTCTCCCTTGCCATCATGGGGCACCCTGGGGTTCCATGGAACGTGGTTTGAAAACCACAGCTGTAGGTAGAGGGAGCTAGTGCAAATGTAAGCAGCAGAGTGACGTGATCAGAATCCTGCTTTGCACAGTTAAAAGGAATTATTAAAAAGAAGAGTGGAGGCGTGAGTGCAGCTTTGGAGTGCTCCAGGTTGGCGAGGGGCCAGTCAGACCGAGTGGGGCAGCAGCAGGAATCCTGGGGAGGAGGCATTGGGGAGGCAGAGACACCACTCAGTCTTGGGAAGACCCTGTCCCAGGGGCAGCCTGATTTCTGCTGCAGGGTCTGCAGACTGAGGACGAGGGGCTGGAGAGCAGTGTCCTGCAGAGAGGGGCCAAGAGACTCAAGATTCTCAGGCAAGCTCCCTCTGAGACTTCACCTCCTTGTGATTTTCAGGCAAACTTGACTTTTGTTTCTCTGTTGATGCAGCAGTTCTTTTGAGGTAATTGCAAAAGAGACCAGTGCTGCTTTTGAGAATGGAATTTGAACTTTTTGTGCATTAAAACCTTTGAATTTCCTCAGTAGTAAAGCCGGGCTAAAAAATGATGTTTGGTTTTCATTATGAACTTCCTAGTGATCTCAGCAGCTCCACCCATGCCCTGCCCCAGGTAATCTGGGGAAACAAGCTGGATTCCCTGTAGGTTGGTGATACATTGTTTTAAAATGTGGGAGAGAAAAAGGCATAGTTCAATAAAGTATGTGTCCCTTCCTCAGATGATTTATTTTACATGTGAACAGATTGCACAAAACTATCAAATGTTTTTACTCTTCTGGGAATTACTGTTATTTGCATACAGAGAGGAAGAAAATCAGCGTACGCTTTGCCCATGTCAGCAGAAATATTTCATAGTTTGTCCTTGTTTGGTTATGCTGCAGAGTTTGATAAGCGAAATACTTTCAGGTTGTAAATGCGGGGAAGACCATCTTTCCAGCTGCTGCCCGCCACACCCGCTTCCCGGCTCTCACTTAAACACCCTCACTGTGGGGGCTCTCAGGCAGGATGCCTACATGAGCTCAGAGCCATCAGTTCTGCATTTTCCCGCCTGTGGTTTCACTATTTTTGCAACCTTGGTGTCAAGCTGCCCTGAAAGTTTCTATTTTAAACAAAGATTATAGTGCCTTGCAGAGCTCCTCCTCGCTGGCTCTTGGGAGCCTGCAACCCTCACTTTGCTTGTGTCTGACACTGGGCCACGCTCCTCACAGACACCCCTAGAGGGAGGCTCCGGGCCTTGGTCACTGATGGACTCCATCCCCCCCTGCACATGGCACTGGCGTTGCCTCCTACTGTCGTGAGTCCTGCCCCTGAGTTGGCGTCCCCATACCTCAGCCCTTCCTCGGGCCTCCAGGTGCCAGCAGCTGCTGCAGACAGGGCTGCCTGCCTTCCAGGGCCTCAGGGTCAATTTTTGGTTCTGTTTGTGAGCTGAGTTAGCCGCCACCCCAATTCACTCACATTCCGCCTCCCCCCAGTCTGGTTCCCGGCCCCTGGAAGGCTAATATTTGTTAATAGGCAGGTACCTACTATTACAATCTTAATTTTATTTCTGTTATTGTGGGCAGTAATTTATCTAGTTAAGACCTTGCCTTGATAAAAGTTATAGATTCTGTGAAACTATATACTGAAGTCCTTTTGGATATGTGAGATCTATTGGATTTAAATGTTTGATTTGCTGAAGATTTAAATTTAGAGGCTGTTTTGGAAACAGAAGTAACCAGAAAAAGTTTGCTTACTGTCTGTGTTTTGAGCTGTTTCTCTTAGAGTTTTTAACCCAGCCTTCTAAACTGTCACCCTCTCCAAGCTGATGTCCATCGCCCCTGGGTTTGGCCTTAATTGGTATCTATTTCCTCCTACACTTCATTTTTATCCGTGTACACTGGTAGGTGAATGCCCTTCTTCAAATGCATGCAGATTATTCAACCAGAAAGCGGTTCAGATGTTTTTTGTTTCCAGAACAGTACTAGGGGCATGGTGATAAAAAAGAAATCTGTCTCCATGGTGAGAGAAGTTTATCCTCTACTCTGGTAAAATACAAGGCCCCCCTCCGTGGCTTGTGTCCCACACCAGGCTGACCCCAGCTGGCAGTGCAGACTGAGGTTGTTCAGGCTCGGAGGAGGCCTTGTGTCTGGATGGCAGCTCTATGACACCACCCCTCGGGCCCTGCTGTTGTCCCAAGGTCTTGTTGGGAGTCTGAACCAGGCCTGGACCCTTCAGGTGTGGATGCCTCCACGTTGTGTTCTCAGGGGACCTTGGCAGGGCCGTCTGGACTTTGGGCCTCTGAGGGCGCCCCTCCTTGCCAGTGCCCAGCACCTGTCCTTATTCCTCACCTGCAGTGCCCATCTCTGAAGGCACCTGTCTGGTCTTGCTCCCGTATTCTGTCTTATCTCTGCAGTGGCTATCCTGACGGGGAGCCTGTATTCTCCCAGGGGTACTGGCTTATTGGAGACACTCACACTCACATACTCTGACACACATTCAGTCACACACACTCATACACACTCACACTCAATCACACACGCACACTTTTTTTCTCTTTCCCTTTTAATCTCTTGGCACCATCTATCCTACCAGGTTGAAAATCAGTCTCACTGCTTTAACTTGTTTGCAGCCTAAGTGTTCCTTTTTCTTTTTTTAAGACTGTTGAGTTATACAAGGACCCATTGTCTATTACAACCTTTTAACTGAACTACCAGCAAACAGAGGAGGCTTCCCTTTTTGCCCTTCCCCCACACCTTCCTGCTGCCCAGAAACAGGGAAAACAATCAAATCATATTTATTTAAAAAAAAGAGTTGTATTATTCACTGTTCTTTGTTTCAAGCATGTGGTGACTATCATGTTTTACAGAAATCGCCTTACCTTTTCCCTTGGGTGCTCACTGTGGCCCTGTCCCCTGTCCTCACACTGCCTACCTGCCCTGGGTGGCTCTGTCTGGGTCTCTGCCTCTCACTGCCTCTCTCCTGCCCCTCAGGCCTAGGCCAGCTTCCTAATACCTGCACTCACACTTGTGAAAGTCACTTTATTGACCTTTCTGTTTGCCTCTGGCCTTGATCCGAGTGGGCACAGTGCTCAGTGCTGGGGTCAGTGGCTCTGTCCCCACTGTGGCCTTGGGTCCTCTGAGCCTCGCTCTGTTCGTATGTCAGAGTGTGAGGACCCTACCTTGCAGGCAGCCTTGAAGAGGCCTTGTTGAGAAGATGTCAGGGTGAATCTGAAGCTGAAGGGCAGACATTGCCATGTGAGGGAGAAAGGAACTCAGCAGCCATGGGCCTCCAGCATGCTGAGTGGGCACTGCTCTTCTAGTAGGCGGCTGTGAGGCTGTGAAGCTGGGAACCCTGGCCTCCTGCCTACCAGAGTGCCTGACCCCCCTTGGGGTCCCTTAACCCAACTTGCAGGCAACTGATGCCCACCTGAGGTGCATGTGGCACTGTCCTTGGTCCCCAGCTGCAGTCACTCACAGACTTCAAGTCCGAGTAAGGAATGAAAGAAAGGGATGCCTGTGGCTTGCTGTGCTCCAGAGCTGCACTGGCAGCATTGTCCAGGCTTCTGGCCCTGTGCAGAGCAGGATTCGTGCATTCCTGTGTGGTGGTCCATGTCACAGTGTGAAAGGGGAGTCTCTGTTTTTAAGAGACCCCTTACGGAGATACACCAGCAGGATTTTGGAGACTCCACCCTGCAAGGAGCTAAGCCTGGCTTCTGGGTCCAAGACAAGTGTGTCTGCTCCGGGCTGAGTCAGAAGAGGCCTTCTGCGTCCTGGGAGCATCTCACCCAAGGGCAGGAGATGAAGGGCCTGGGAGGAGGACTCACCAGGCTGAGAGTGTTTGGTGTGTCACAGCACAGCCCGCTCCCCTCCTATCCAGCATGCTCTCATGGGCACATCATCTACAGTCCAGGGCCATGTGTAGGGACCCCCGCTGAGCACTCAGCACAGTGCCCACCCTGGACACAGGCTGAGTGGAGGACTAAGCAGGGTAAATACGGAACGCAGTGTGATGCGAAGTGCTGCCCAACTCAGACCACAGGCTGGCTCTCACCCACTAGTGTTGAAAATGTACTCACACTTTCACAGCTGTCCCCTGAACCAAGGAGATCCCCATGATTGACTCAGGGACACTTGGACAGTTGCTGGAAGAGCAGCAAAGTACATTCAGTGTGTGCTTTGAAATCTTTATTTTAAAAACTCTTAAATTTACAAGATAAATTAGTTGATGGTTTGTTAAAATGGCAGTTTTATAACTTGACAAGCTGTAAGGACTTGGAAAAAACCTTGACGGTTGGGAACTGCTGCCGATAGAAGTTCAGTCAGGGAAGAAAAGGCTGGCTTTGTGCTGTTCGATGACATAACCGAGGAGAGCACATTGTTTGCCGTTGGTTCCCTCTGAAGACCAGAAGTGCTGGTGCTAGCAGTACCTTCTCTGCAGGCCTTCGTTTTGTCTCCAGCAGTCTGCTTTTTCTGCATTGAGCACGTATTGTTTCATGATCAGAAACACCTCAGCACATGGTGGTTTTTAACAGCCGGTCAGCGCAAGAGCCTAGGGACCCTGTCTTTGCTGCATCCCATATGAGTTGGGATGATCTCTTTTCATTTTCATTTGTCTCCAGATATTTTTGGATTTCCTCTTTAATTTCTCAGTGATCCAGTGGTTGTTCAGTAGCATGTTGTTTAGTCTCCACATATTTGTCACTTTTCCGGCTTTTTTCTTGTAGTTGATTTCTAGTTTCATAGCATTGTGGTTGGA
>NW_025804136.1:0-1926 GCF_021613505.1 Equus quagga
TCCAACCACAATGCTATGAAACTAGAAATCAACTACAAGAAAAAAGCTGGAAAAGTGACAAATAGAGGGAGACTAAACAACATGCTACTGAACAACCACTGGATCACTGAAGAAATTAAAGAGGAAATCCAAAAATATCTGGAGACAAATGAAAATGAAAAGAGATCATCCCAACTCATATGGGATGCAGCAAAAGTGGTCATAAAAGGGAAATTCATAGCAATACAGGCCCACCTTAACAAACAAGAAAAAGCTCAAATAAGCAATCTTAAACTACACCTAACAGAATTAGAAAAACAAGAAAAAACAAACCCCAAAGTCAGTAGAAGGAAGGAACTAATAAAAATTAGTGCAGAAATAATGAAGTTGACACCAAAAAAAAAAAAAAAAAAAAAAGCAGAAAGGATCAAAGACACAAAGAGCTGATTTGTTGAGAAGATAAACAAAATCGACAAACCCTTAGCCAGACTCACTAAGACAAAAAGAGAGAAGTCTCAAACCAATAAATTAGAAATGGAAGAGGAGAAATTACAACAGATACCACAGAAACACAAAGGATTATGAGAGAATACTAAGAAAAGCTATATGCCAACAAAGTGGACACTCTACAAGAAACAGACAAATTCTCAGACTCATTCAACATCCCAAAACTGAATCAAGAAGAAATAGAGAATCTGAATAGACAAATCACAAGACGTTGAAACAGTAATCAAAAACCTCCCCCAAATAAAAGTCCAGGACCAGATGGTTTCTCTAGAAAATTCTACCGAACATTAAAAGAAGATTTAATACCTATCCTTCTCAAACTATTCCAAAAAGTGGAAGAAGACAGAACACTTCCTAACACATTTTACGAGGCCAACATCACCATGATTCCAAAGCCAGACAAGGACAACATTAAGAAGGAAAACTACAGGCCAATATCACTGATGAATATAGATGCAAAAATCCTCAACAAAATATTGGCAAACCGAATACAACAATACATTAAAAGGATCACACATCGTGATCAAGTGGGATTTACACCAGGGATGCAGGGGTGGTTCAACATCTGCAAATCAATCAATGCGATACACCACATTAATAAAATGAGAGATAAAAACCACATGATCATCTCAATAGACGCGGACAAAACATTCGACAAGACGTAACATCCATTTACCATAAAAACTCTCAATAAAACGGTTATAGAAGTAAAGTACCTCAACATAATAAAGGCCATATATGACAAACCCACAGCCAACATCATACTCAATGGGGAAAAACTCAAAGCCATCCCTCCGAGAACAGGAACGAGACAAGGGTGCCCACTCTCACCACTCTTATTCAACACAGTACTGGAGGCTTTGGCCAGAGCAATTTGGCAAGAAAAGGAAATAAAAGGGATCCAAATTGGCAATGAAGAAGTGAAATTCTCACTGTCTGCAGATGACGTGATTTTATATATGGAAAATCCTAAGGAATCCAATAGAAAACTCTCAGAAATAATCAACAACTACAGCAAAGTTGCAAGGTATAAAGTCAACTTACAAAAATCAGTGGCATTCCTATACTCTAATAACAAACTAACCGAAAGACCACTCAAGAAGACAATCCCATTGACAATCACAACAACAGCAACAACAAAAATATCTAGGAATAAATTTAAGCAAGGAGGTGAAAGACCTATATAATGAAAACTACAAGAATTTCCTGAAAGAAACTGATGGCAACATAAAAAGATGGAAAGACGTTCCTTGCACAAGGATTGGAAGAATAAACATAGTTAAAATGTCCATACTACCTAAAGCAATCTACAGATTCAATGTAATTCCAATCAGAATCCCAATGACATTCCTCAAAGAAACAGAACAAAGAATCCTAAAATTCATAGGGGGCAACGAAAGACCCTGAATTGCTACAACAATCCTGAGAAAAAAGAACAAA
>NW_025804137.1:0-1926 GCF_021613505.1 Equus quagga
TTTGTTCTTTTTTCTCAGGATTGTTGTAGCAATTCAGGGTCTTTCGTTGCCCCCTATGAATTTTAGGATTCTTTGTTCTGTTTCTTTGAGGAATGTCATTGGGATTCTGATTGGAATTACATTGAATCTGTAGATTGCTTTAGGTAGTATGGACATTTTAACTATGTTTATTCTTCCAATCCTTGTGCAAGGAACGTCTTTCCATCTTTTTATGTTGCCATCAGTTTCTTTCAGGAAATTCTTGTAGTTTTCATTATATAGGTCTTTCACCTCCTTGCTTAAATTTATTCCTAGATATTTTTGTTGTTGCTGTTGTTGTGATTGTCAATGGGATTGTCTTCTTGAGTGGTCTTTCGGTTAGTTTGTTATTAGAGTATAGGAATGCCACTGATTTTTGTAAGTTGACTTTATACCTTGCAACTTTGCTGTAGTTGTTGATTATTTCTGAGAGTTTTCTATTGGATTCCTTAGGATTTTCCATATATAAAATCACGTCATCTGCAGACAGTGAGAATTTCACTTCTTCATTGCCAATTTGGATCCCTTTTATTTCCTTTTCTTGCCAAATTGCTCTGGCCAAAGCCTCCAGTACTGTGTTGAATAAGAGTGGTGAGAGTGGGCACCCTTGTCTCGTTCCTGTTCTCGGAGGGATGGCTTTGAGTTTTTCCCCATTGAGTATGATGTTGGCTGTGGGTTTGTCATATATGGCCTTTATTATGTTGAGGTACTTTACTTCTATAACCGTTTTATTGAGAGTTTTTATGGTAAATGGATGTTACGTCTTGTCGAATGTTTTGTCCGCGTCTATTGAGATGATCATGTGGTTTTTATCTCTCATTTTATTAATGTGGTGTATCGCATTGATTGATTTGCAGATGTTGAACCACCCCTGCATCCCTGGTGTAAATCCCACTTGATCACGATGTGTGATCCTTTTAATGTATTGTTGTATTCGGTTTGCCAATATTTTGTTGAGGATTTTTGCATCTATATTCATCAGTGATATTGGCCTGTAGTTTTCCTTCTTAATGTTGTCCTTGTCTGGCTTTGGAATCATGGTGATGTTGGCCTCGTAAAATGTGTTAGGAAGTGTTCTGTCTTCTTCCACTTTTTGGAATAGTTTGAGAAGGATAGGTATTAAATCTTCTTTTAATGTTCGGTAGAATTTTCTAGAGAAACCATCTGGTCCTGGACTTTTATTTGGGGGAGGTTTTTGATTACTGTTTCAACGTCTTGTGATTTGTCTATTCAGATTCTCTATTTCTTCTTGATTCAGTTTTGGGATGTTGAATGAGTCTGAGAATTTGTCTGTTTCTTGTAGAGTGTCCACTTTGTTGGCATATAGCTTTTCTTAGTATTCTCTCATAATCCTTTGTGTTTCTGTGGTATCTGTTGTAATTTCTCCTCTTCCATTTCTAATTTATTGGTTTGAGACTTCTCTCTTTTTGTCTTAGTGAGTCTGGCTAAGGGTTTGTCGATTTTGTTTATCTTCTCAACAAATCAGCTCTTTGTGTCTTTGATCCTTTCTGCTTTTTTTTTTTTTTTTTTTTTTGGTGTCAACTTCATTATTTCTGCACTAATTTTTATTAGTTCCTTCCTTCTACTGACTTTGGGGTTTGTTTTTTCTTGTTTTTCTAATTCTGTTAGGTGTAGTTTAAGATTGCTTATTTGAGCTTTTTCTTGTTTGTTAAGGTGGGCCTGTATTGCTATGAATTTCCCTTTTATGACCACTTTTGCTGCATCCCATATGAGTTGGGATGATCTCTTTTCATTTTCATTTGTCTCCAGATATTTTTGGATTTCCTCTTTAATTTCTTCAGTGATCCAGTGGTTGTTCAGTAGCATGTTGTTTAGTCTCCCTCTATTTGTCACTTTTCCAGCTTTTTTCTTGTAGTTGATTTCTAGTTTCATAGCATTGTGGTTGGA
>NW_025804138.1:0-1571 GCF_021613505.1 Equus quagga
CCCTTGTCCGAGGAGACACGGTGTCTGAAAAGATCCTTTTAAGACTAATGTCAAAGAGTGTACTACCTATCTTTTCTTCTATAAGCCTTATGGTTTCAGGTCTTACCTTTAAGTCTTTGATCCATTTTGATTTTATTTTTGTGGATGGTGTAAGAGAATAGTCTGTTTTCATTCTTTTACAGGTGGCTGTCCAGTTTTCCCAGCAGCATTTGTTGAAGAGACTTTCCTTTCTCCATTGTATGTTCTCAGGCTCGTTTGTCGGAAATTATCTGTCCTTAGATGTGAAGTTTTATTACTGGGCTTCCAATTCTGTTCCATTGATCTGTTTGCCTGTTTTTGTACCAATACCATGCTGTTTTGATTACAGTAGCTTTGTAGTATATTTTGAAGTCAGGAATTGTGATGCCACCAGCTTTGTTCTTTTTTCCCAGGATTGTTGTAGCAATTCAGGGTCTTTTGTTGCCCCCTATGAGTTTTAGGATTCTTTGTTGTTTCTTTGAGGAATGTCATTGGGATTCTGATTGGAATTGCATTGAATCTGTAGATTGCTTTAGGTAGTATGGACATTTTAACTATGTTTATTCTTCCAATCCATGTTCATGGAATGTCTTTCCATCTTTTTACGTTGCCATCAATTTCTTTCTGGAAATTCTTGTAGTTTTCATTGTATAGGTCTTTCACTTCCTTGGTTAAATTTATTTCTAGATATTTTATTCTTTTTGTTGTGACTGTGAATGGGATTGTGTTCTTGAGTTCTCTTTCTGTTTGTTATTAGATTATAGAAATGCAACTGATTTATGTAAGTTCATTTTGTACCATGCAACTTTTCTGTAATTGTTGATTACTTCTAGTAGCTTTCTGATGGATTCTTTAGGGTTTTCTATATATAAGATCATGTTGTCTGTAAACAGCAGCAGTTTCACTTCTTCATGCCTATTTGGAGTCCTTTTCTTTCTTTTTCTTGCCAAACTGCTTTGGCCAAAACCTTCAGTACTATGTTGAATAAGAGTGGTGCAAGTGGGCACCTTCATCTTGTTTTTGTTCTCAGAGGGATGGCTTTCAGTTTTTCCCCATTGAGTATGACGTTGGCTGTGGATTTGTCATATATGGCTTTTATTATATTGAGGTACTTTCCTTCTATATCCATATTATTGAGAGTTTTATCGTAAATGTATGTTGGATCTTGTCAAATGCTTTCTCTGTGTCTACTGAGATGATCATGTGGTTTTTGTTCCTCATTTTGTTAATCTGGTGTATGACATCGATTGACTTGTGGATGTTGAACCATCCCTGTGTCCCTGGTATAAATCCCACTTGATCGTGGTATATAATCTTTTTAATGTATTGCTGTATTCGATTTGCCAGAATTTTGTTGAGAATTTTTGCATCTATGTTCATCAGTGATATTGGCCTGCAATTTTCCTTCTTTGTTGTTGTCTTTGTCTGGTTTTGGTATCAGAGTGATGTTGGCCCATGAGAGAGCATTTAAAGCATAATGTTATGTTTATTTGCTTATTGGTTACTGGTTAAATTACCACTAAATTACATATATTCTTTGAGACATGTAATTT
>NW_025804139.1:0-1160 GCF_021613505.1 Equus quagga
AAATTACATGTCTCAAAGAATATATGTAATTTAGTGGTAATTTAACCGTAACCAATAAGCAAATAAACATAACATTATGCTTTAAATGCTCTCTCATGGGCCAACATCACTCTGATACCAAAACCAGACAAAGACAACAACAAAGAAGGAAAATTGCAGGCCAATATCACTGATGAACATAGATGCAAAAATTCTCAACAAAATTCCGGCAAATCGAATACAGCAATACATTAAAAAGATTATATACCACGATCAAGTGGGATTTATACCAGGGACACAGGGATGGTTCAACATCCACAAGTCAATCAATGTCATACACCAGATTAACAAAATGAGGAACAAAAACCACATGATCATCTCAGTAGACACAGAGAAAGCATTTGACAAGATCCAACATACATTTACGATAAAACTCTCAATAATATGGATATAGAAGGAAAGTACCTCAATATAAGAAAAGCCATATATGACAAATCCACAGCCAACGTCATACTCAATGGGGAAAAACTGAAAGCCATCCCTCTGAGAACAAAAACAAGATGAAGGTGCCCACTTGCACCACTCTTATTCAACATAGTACTGAAGGTTTTGGCCAAAGCAGTTTGGCAAGAAAAAGAAAGAAAAGGACTCCAAAGAGGCATGAAGAAGTGAAACTGCTGCTGTTTACAGACAACATGATCTTATATATAGAAAACCCTAAAGAATCCATCAGAAAGCTACTAGAAGTAATCAACAATTACAGAAAAGTTGCATGGTACAAAATGAACTTACATAAATCAGTTGCATTTCTATAATCTAATAACAAACAGAAAGAGAACTCAAGAACACAATCCCATTCACAGTCACAACAAAAAGAATAAAATATCTAGGAATAAATTTAACCAAGGAAGTGAAAGACCTATACAATGAAAACTACAAGAATTTCCAGAAAGAAATTGATGGCAACATAAAAAGATGGAAAGACGTTCCATGAACATGGATTGGAAGAATAAACATAGTTAAAATGTCCATACTACCTAAAGCAATCTACAGATTCAATGCAATTCCAATCAGAATCCCAATGACATTCCTCAAAGAAACAACAAAGAATCCTAAAACTCATAGGGGGCAACAAAAGACCCTGAATTGCTACAACAATCCTGAGAAAAAAGAACAAAGCT
>NW_025804140.1:0-1160 GCF_021613505.1 Equus quagga
AGCTTTGTTCTTTTTTCTCAGGATTGTTGTAGCAATTCAGGGTCTTTTGTTGCCCCCTATGAGTTTTAGGATTCTTTGTTGTTTCTTTGAGGAATGTCATTGGGATTCTGATTGGAATTGCATTGAATCTGTAGATTGCTTTAGGTAGTATGGACATTTTAACTATGTTTATTCTTCCAATCCATGTTCATGGAACGTCTTTCCATCTTTTTATGTTGCCATCAATTTCTTTCTGGAAATTCTTGTAGTTTTCATTGTATAGGTCTTTCACTTCCTTGGTTAAATTTATTCCTAGATATTTTATTCTTTTTGTTGTGACTGTGAATGGGATTGTGTTCTTGAGTTCTCTTTCTGTTTGTTATTAGATTATAGAAATGCAACTGATTTATGTAAGTTCATTTTGTACCATGCAACTTTTCTGTAATTGTTGATTACTTCTAGTAGCTTTCTGATGGATTCTTTAGGGTTTTCTATATATAAGATCATGTTGTCTGTAAACAGCAGCAGTTTCACTTCTTCATGCCTCTTTGGAGTCCTTTTCTTTCTTTTTCTTGCCAAACTGCTTTGGCCAAAACCTTCAGTACTATGTTGAATAAGAGTGGTGCAAGTGGGCACCTTCATCTTGTTTTTGTTCTCAGAGGGATGGCTTTCAGTTTTTCCCCATTGAGTATGACGTTGGCTGTGGATTTGTCATATATGGCTTTTCTTATATTGAGGTACTTTCCTTCTATATCCATATTATTGAGAGTTTTATCGTAAATGTATGTTGGATCTTGTCAAATGCTTTCTCTGTGTCTACTGAGATGATCATGTGGTTTTTGTTCCTCATTTTGTTAATCTGGTGTATGACATTGATTGACTTGTGGATGTTGAACCATCCCTGTGTCCCTGGTATAAATCCCACTTGATCGTGGTATATAATCTTTTTAATGTATTGCTGTATTCGATTTGCCGGAATTTTGTTGAGAATTTTTGCATCTATGTTCATCAGTGATATTGGCCTGCAATTTTCCTTCTTTGTTGTTGTCTTTGTCTGGTTTTGGTATCAGAGTGATGTTGGCCCATGAGAGAGCATTTAAAGCATAATGTTATGTTTATTTGCTTATTGGTTACGGTTAAATTACCACTAAATTACATATATTCTTTGAGACATGTAATTT
>NW_025804141.1:0-24058 GCF_021613505.1 Equus quagga
CAGATCCTAAGCAAAACTATGGCATTTTAGATGCCATTAGTTGTTAAAGAAGCTGACGTCTCAGTAAGCACTCTGCATTACAAAATGACTTCCTTACCCCAAAATACCAGGCTTCCACAATTCTCCACCTTCAGATCCAGGCCCATGTTCCTCTGGGCAGAATTCAGCTGGTCCACCTCCACATGGGCAAAATCCATTTCCTCATCCTTCACTGTCACCAGTTCCTGGAAGTACAAGCACATTCTTCGTAATCCTTGAGGGAAGAGAACAATCTAGAAGAGGAAGTGTCTTTTAATCTGAAGGTTAAATCTTTATTTTAACCATTTTAATGGAATATTCTAAAATTTCCAAGTATTAATCTGTGTTAGGGAAAATAATAATAATAGCTAACATTTATAATTTATTTTCTATGTGCTAAGTCCTTTGAATGAACTATCTCTTGTAATAATAACTATATGAGGTAAGTACTATTATTAACATTATTTACAGCCGTAAGGATCAGATCTGAGATTTGGACCCAGGCAGTCTCACTCGAAAGCTATACTTTTAACTATATTCTTCTATATTATATAGAAGATATATATATATATATATATTCTTTTATATTATATAACTATATTCTTCTGCCTCTTACATATTTTGTTAAATAAATGTAATATAACCACTGAATGATAACCAAACGTTAATTACTGATTATATTGTAGATGGGATAAGGCTCAGATAAGTAATTTATACTGATTCCTGGGCTATTCCAAGATTTTACAGAAATTCAGCTTGATATCCTGAACGTTTGTAGACATTCACGCTGTTCTCATGCTCTTCTAATAGAGGTGGCTTTTTTCTCTGTACTTAGGGCCATGACTTTTACATTTATTTAGTTATCCTTTAGCAATTAAAGTTGTTCTGAATGAGTGAGTTTACTGATTTTACATTGAAAAGGATCAAATGTTTTAAGATAAGATTCATACTTTATGTTATATTGACAGTCACATGAGTGTCCTTTGTTGACCGTAATTAATTGGAGAATACTTTGTGGGAAAGGATGTCTGTAAAAGAATAGAGTCATTAGAGGCATAGGATTTAGCATCAGACATACCTGTGTTCTGATCAGGGCTCAACCATTTATGATTCTGAGCATGTTACTGTAGCCTCAGTTTCTTCATCTGTGAAACAGGCTATAAATAATCACAGGATTAATTTAAAATAAAGCAATGTTTGAAAAGTGGCTCTAAACGCTGGAGTTCTCCAGAGCTCAGTCCTTAGACATCTTCTTGTCTCCATCCATCTTACACACCTATGAACAATCTCTTATTTCTCCTGTCTTTAGGGGAAAAAAAAAAACCTCTTTGGTCTTACTACTCCTTCCAGCTATCACCCTACTTCTCTCCTTTCCCGGAGAATAAAACTCTCCAAAATAGTTATCTGTAGTCCCCGGCTCCAATTTCTCTCCTCTTACTTTTTTATGAACCCATTCCAACAAGGCTTCACTCCTACCGCTCCATGGAATGGCGCTTGGCGGTCACCAATGATCTTCCTATTTTAAAATCCAATGGCCAATTCTCAGGCCCCATCTTACTTGACTTAGCAGGAGCATTTAACCCAGGCGATCACTCCCCTCTCCTTGAAACACTTTCTTCAATTGGTTACCAGGATGCCACACTTTTGGCTTCCTCCTACCTCACGGGCCACCTCATCTCAGTCTCTTTTGCTGGTTTCTCTTCATCTCCCTGAACTCTAAGTGTTGGAGAGCTATAGGACTCAGTAATAAGATCTCATCTCTTTTCTAGCTACACTTATTCCCTTACTGATCACAGTTTCATGGTTTAAAATACCATCCACACAGATTATTCCCTAATTTAAAGCTCTGGCCTGAGCTGTTCCCAGAGCTTCAAGTCTTCAAGGAAAAATTACTTTGGCTCAGTTCTCTAGAGGGGATTTCCATGGACCTCAGAAGCAAGATGAAGAAAGAAATGAGGACACACTGTGAACAACAAGCTAAGATTTCAGAGGAGGGAAATTAAACCCAAACTCACCTGGAACTCCACAGGAAGGAGCTCAACAGTAGATTCCATTTCTTCTGTGCTCTGCTTTTGGGGCAGAGAAGCATCAGCAGGAGTCATGGCTGGAAGGAGCAGGAAAAAAGCCATGAAGGAGGTAAACTCTATCTTCTCACTCCCAAATTCACTAGGACGAAAGTTATCGCAAGCCAGCTGAATTATATATATAAGGCCTACTCTACTTAACTCAAAAAGTTCAGATGAAGCTAGGGTAAGACAATTAAGTGAAAGTGCTTTCACCAAAAAGTTAAACCCACAGAGCCACAAATACATCAACCTTTTGGAACAGTCCAATGGGGGTGGAAGAGTGTGAACTGCCCTTTATCACAAAAGCAAGCACTATGGAACATTCTCCCTTCCACAGCTTCAGAGGGAATGTGGATGAGCACAGAAGTGCTGAAAGAGGAAGATGGGGCCGGAGAATGTGCCACAAGGAGACCACTTAGTGATTTTCAAACACGGTAGTTTTGAACTTTTGAAGTTTTGAAGTGAGAACTTCTCTACTTCAGGGCTTTCTCCTGACATGTGTCTGTTCCCTGTTCATTCCCATCAAGGGTATTTCCTCCACTTTCAACTCCATGCGTATTTCTGTAATTCCTACCTTCTTCCTCAACTTCAATGGTCAGATAATCCATGATCAGCTTCTCTTCTTTGTCCTGTTATTGCTATGACTCGCTCCTTATTCACTGTTTCAAATGAGAGAAACACGGACTTTTCAGCAATACATAATCTGCTGCTTCGTGTAAATCATTCAACTCTACTCTGAGGCTCTGGGAGGAGATTTTGAGGTTAGGCTTCCCCTCCTCTGGAACTGATTCCTGCTCCTTGAGGCATCCTCCTCTCTCTCTATTCCTAGGAGGCTTATTCCTATGCATTTAAGCGCTAGGGGCTCAGAAGTAATCCTAATTTACTTGGAATCTTTATTATTTAGGCTAAATTAATCTCCACAGCTGGAATACCATCCTCTGGATCACCAAGATCAGTCACTACATGCCACACCAGGGCAAAAGGAGGAAAGAATCAGGGCAGTGAAGTATGAGCCTCAGGCACACACCCGGTTCCAGACAGTGCAGAAACTCCCATGAGAAACACCCTAAACACACAAGCGGCCATAGGCGGCCTGTGATCATGGTGGCAGTAACTAGAAGCGGGGGTCCCTCACTTGGTTCATCCCTGCTGTTCATAAACACAAGGCAGTTGATAGACGGGGCTCTCAGACAGCCGATTTCTCACTCGCTCTTTAAGACTGAGAATATACAGGCCAGGATTCCCTTGCACGTTCGAAGTCGAACCCATTGAACTGGCCCCCAAGCACAGGCAGTCTAAAAACTCTGTTAGGGCAAAGCACAGAAGGGGAATGAGTAAGACACGGACTCCGTTTTTTCCTTTCTACCCCAAAAGTTAAACACCTTAACGCTCTCGGTGGAGTGACAAGACATACGGCCAAAACCAGGGGGAGGGGCCCAAGCTCTCCGCACGTGGGACCGTGAGCCCTCAGCCCCCGGACTCCCACTCCCAGAATCCCCCGCTGTGCCACGCCCCCTTCACGCTGCCGGACTCCACTTCCCAGAGGGCTTAGCGGCAACCCCGCTTCCGGGACGCCGTCCGCTCAGAAAGCCTCAAAGCTGGCTGGAGACCCCGCCGGGGCAGCGCGCGCAGAGCCCGGGGGTGGGGCCCGGGGCTCAGGCAGGGCCCAGCCCGTCCTCCGCCGAGGCCGGAAGCTGAGGGCCCGGCCCGGGCTGCGGCGGGAGGCGTTAGAGCCTTGCAGGGACGGGCGGGTCGCGGAGACCCGCGCTCAGGCCCGCTTTCTCTTACCCGCGACGCGCTGCGGACCTGGCTCCCGCCACAGGGCTGGATCCCGCCGGGCTGCGCTCTGGGACGGGCGGGAGGGACAGAGCCGCCTCGCGGACCCACGAAGCCGCGGGGAGACAAAAGGCTCAGGCTCCGTCTGGAGTCGCATCTGCGCACTTGGAGGCGACCGCCCCCGGTCGGGGGTCCCGCTCGAAGGACTGCAGTTCCCAGATGGCTCGGGGACTCGGTGCCTGTCCTCGGGGGCAGAACGGCGGGTCTCTCCTGTCAGCCTTAAAATGGAGATAATTCCCCACCTGATTGATAGGGCTCCAAACGCTCCAAATGATTTTAGTGTCTGATGATTATTTGGGGGTGGGGGGATGAGGACCTGATACACAAAGTCTTTTCCCTGCTATCTCTCATTCTTTCTTAGAATAAAGCCCCAAATCTGTAAACTGAGTTGCTACTGCTGATTTTGTTGAAAGCATTCTGGCTGATAAATAAAGAGCAAGGGCAGGGCTGATTGAAGAGACGTAGAAGAAGAAACATGATTAAGAATGAGTTCACGAGGAAGAGTAAGATGTGAAAAAGAAGTAGGGAGGTTGGCTCTGAAGTGGAGAATTGTGCGGACCTGGAGTTTAGGTCCAGGAAGGGCCCCTCGCCCCTCGCCAAACATAAACCAAGACAAAAGAGGCTTTTTTACTCAGTGTCAGAGACTCTGGGCTGTAGCTCCAGTTCTTCATGGAAATCGGGGAAAGACCAATTGCATCACAAGTGTCATTCTAGTCCAAATTACCATAGTCGCCTGAATCGTGTCTCAACATCTAATCTTGCCTTTCCTCGAGCCTTGCTGTTCATGGCAGCCAGGATGGACATTTAAAGATTCATCTGTTTATGTCATTCTTCTCAGAACCCTTCAGTGGCTGCCCTCTGCCCTGGAGTAAGGCGTAAACCCCTTAACACAGTTTATAAAACCCTGCAATCTGGCTCTGCCAGTCCTGAATTACCTGCTGCTATCTTCCTGTTGTTCTCTGTCCTCGGGCCACGTGGGTTTTTTAGTATCTCCCACATCCCAAATTCTTTGCTGTCCCTTAATCTACACATTTCCTCTGTTTAGAACATCTCCCTCTAGTCATCCTTCAGATTTCAATTCAAATGTCTCTTCTTCAGTGAAGCCTTCCCTGACCTCCTTCCCCTTAATTCAAATTAATTCTCTCACAGAACCCTTTTATTTCTGTATGTTAGCACCTACAAACGTAGGTTCTTTACCTGCCACACAAGAGGGGCCAAATACAAACTGGAACTCCAGGCTTATGGCAAGGAGAGGGTTTTTATTTCAGATGACATCAGCCAGGAGACAAGAGTGAGCCCTCATATTTGTCTCGTTTCCTCTCTCCTCCCCAAAAGAGGGGAGGTGAGGGGTTTTAAAGGTTTGTGAGGAATGTGGCTGCTTGTAGAGAGTGGGGGGAGTCAGTGGCCTGGCTGGTCGGAGCTTTCCCACCTGCCTGTGTTCCACCTTGGGATGCTGCTTGCAGGAAGAAGGAGGAGATGATAAGGAACCCAGGTGGGCGACCTTGGCTGTTTGTCTTCACAGCGAATAGCGAATTCTGGGAGCCAGGGAGTAAGCAGGGAAAGAGTGATTTGGTTTTAACCCCATGCATGCTGGGTTTAATGTAGGGGAACTGATATCAGGGCTGGCATCACATAGACTTGCCACAATTTGTAACTATACATTAATTTGTGCTGCTATTTAATGGACATCTTCCCCACTTGACTGTAAGTTCCATGAGATCAAAGACCATGCATGTTTTGTGCAGCACTGTGCCAAGTGCTAAGCAAAGAGCCCGACAAAGTTGAGTGTCGGGAAGCTGCCATTCCACACTTAACTATTCTCAACCTCAGCTAGGTCCTAGCATCATTTAGCAGTCCTTTATTTGTCCATGGTTATCTCATTTTCTCTGTGGTTGTCCTTTTTTCTGACTCCAGAGCCTTTCCAGATACTGCTCTCCTCAGCTCTCTACCTCATCACCAAACCCCTCTTTCTTAGTCAATGAATTCACCACCACCTATTTCACAGAAAAATGAGAGATTTTCAGATGGGAATATTTCCAACTTCTGTGAAGGTTAATTTTATGTGTTTACTTGACTGGGCTAAGGGATGTCCAGATAGTTGGTAAAACATTTCTGGGTGTGTCCGTGACAGTGTTTCTGGAAGACATTAGCATTTGAATCGGTAGAGTGGTAAAGATTGCCCTCGCCAATGCTGGTGGGCATCATCCAATCCATTGAGGTTCTGAATAGACTAAAAGGGTGGAGGAAGGGTATATTTACTCTTTCTGCTTGAGCTAAGACATCTGTCTTCTGCCCACGGACATTGGCACTCTTATCTTGGGGCGTCTGAATTGGACCAGGACTCACACCATTGACTCCCCTTGTTCTCATGCCTTCAGGCTTGGACTAGAACTATGCCACTGGCTTCCCTGGGCCTCCAGCTTGGAGGTGGCAGGTCATGGGACTTCTCAGCTCCACAATTGCATGAGCCAATCCCTCATAGTAAATCTGTTTATATCTATCTATGAATATCCTATTGGTTCTATTTCTCTGGAGAATCCTGACTAATACAACTTCCCTGTACTCAATTCTGAAGGCATAGTATGGAAGGAAGCACAGATTACTTCAAGGTTGTCCCTCCATAGGTGTATGTTAACTATGCACCCATGGTAGTTACATTATTGTTCAAAATCTTTGCTGCCCCTACTTGCAGGAGGATCATACTTGCCTGCCCAGTAGAACTCAGGCTTGGACCTGTGACTTGCAATAATCTCCTCTTTGAGAAAGATGTGCATTTTTGTCCTGTTTAAGAGTCAACTTCTTATCTACCATTTCCTTTCCCTCTGCCGTGAGACTTAGAATACCTCATATAAGACTATTCCATCAGCCTGTATTCTGGAGTGAAGATATGGATATGTAGAATGAGTGAGAAAGACACCTTGGTTGTTATCTCTGAGATTTTTCAGGTTGTTCAATTCTATAGCATAACTTAGCCCATCCTGATGGAGTCAGCATCAAGATGCTTTCGGAGCACTTATAGGGTAATATTTTTCTTTTTCTTTTTTTAAAATTTAATTTTATTTATTTATTTATTTTTGAGGAAGATTAGCCCCAAGCTAACATCTGCCACTAATCCTCCTCTTTTTTGCTAAGGAAGACTGGCCCTGAGTTAACATCCGTGCCCATCTTCCTCTACTTTATATGTGGTACATCCACCACAGCATGGCTTGCCAAGCAGTGCCATGTCCACACCCGGGACCCAAACTGGCGAACCCTGGGCCACCGAAGAGGGTAATACTTTTCAAATGCATGTATGTTTATTTTATTTTGTTTTGTTTTAAATAATTCATTTTTCCCAACAACAGTATCAACATCTTCCCCAACAAAAACACAGCAGCCAACTTTAGGTCCTATAAGTTAAAGTTAAAACTGTAAAGTATAAATACCAGCTGAAGTGCAAAATTCTAACAAGTATGATTAAATTAACAAGACATCTTTCTGTTGTGTGCTGTGCAGATACCCACAATACTACTACTGTCCATACAAGACTCACAAAGCTAGTCAAGAGACTACGATTATGGCACATCTCAGCTTGAATCTAAACAACACAGGCAAGGAACACACAATTTACCAGCTACTCAGAAATGATTCAGGAGTGATTGTATTATCGTGAAAAGAAGACTATACTGTGAATCCTTCTGTTTTCACTGATTTTAATAGGTGCAATATTTTTATATTTTCGTATCTGAAATCCAAAAGTACCTTATAATTGTTGTTGAACAGGTGCTAGTGGTGAGTAGTCATGCTCGTGCCAATACACAGGCACATAGGATAGGTTTCAACAGCTTGGAAGAAAATCCTGGAACCATTGTAAACCAATTTGTACTGGCCCTATTGTATCAATAACGACATGTCAAGGTCATCTTGCAGGGGCAATGACCAAGAACTGCAAAACATGCAGCTGGAATGTGCTCAGAAGATGGAACCCTTGCCCTCAGATGACCTCAAGCCACAGGGAACCAAAAGTTCCCTGACTATGGAACTCAGTGTGAGAGGAAAGTGGTGAGGGGAACCTAATGAGAAGCGAAGGGTCCCTTGATTTGTAGCACACTGGACTTATAAGAGTGTTACACTCCCACCCTCCAATCAGATTCCAACAAGCTAGTGTTATGCATAATTACTCCTATTCCCAACTCCTTAAAAGTCTGTCCCAGCTTCAGCTCAGGGAGACAGATTTGAGCCTTGTCTCCTATCTCCTTGCTGGTTGACGTTGCAATAAAGCTCTTTCTTCTCTAAAAAGCCAGTGCCATTGTATTGGCTTCTATGCACATCAGGCAACAAGCTCTTGCTCAGTAACAATCTCAGACACAATAGTGGAGCATACTTAAGAATTGCTGTGGTACTAATACTCTTGGCAGCAAGGAAAACAATACTGGGTGGAAAAACATAGGCACAGACAGTACTGAATGGAAAAATGATTCAGAAGAATAGGATTCTGGGGGCTGGCCTGGTGGTTAAGTTCACACACTCTTCTTCAGCTGCCCAGGGTTCACGGGTTCAGATCCTGGGCGTAGACCTACACACCACTCATCAAGCCATGCTGTGGCAGCATCCCATACACAAAATGGAAGAAGATTGGCACAGATATCAGCTCAGGGGCAATCTTCCTCAAGCAAAAGGAGGAAGATTGACAGCAGATGTTAGCTCAGGGTCAATCTTCCTCACCTCAAAAAGAATAGGATTCTGAACACGAAAAGTTTAGCAATGCCTTAACCATTTTATTTTCCTTTTTACATGAGTACGAGAGTCATATCTCATTTTAAAATGTATGATTAAAAGTAGGTCTAAATAAGTCTAAAAGGGATCTATTAATAATGTGAAATAAAAGGTCAAAACAATAAGAAAGTATTATGTCATAATTCAGTTGGCAGTGTTTTTTCTTTATTGGTGACACAGAAAACAATGGTGCATCTTGTCACTTCACAGTGCCTTAGAATCTACAGAATGCTTCATGTTGTTTATACTTATTTGGGGAACTGCAAAATGAAAAATTCTAAAATAAATCCTCTCTAATACCTCTTCTTGTTCTGTAGTTCTGTGCTTTTCTGTGTTGAAGCCTGGATCTCAGAGCTGATGAAGGACAGTGTCCAGGGCCTCAGGTCCACTTTTTAAGGGCCATGATTCCACTTTGCTGCCCAAGGTAAGGAAATAATTTTGAACCTTCAGATCCAAGCTGACTAAACTAAGACCATACTATGCATACAGAATAAATAAGGTAAGTACCTGAAAAACAGACTTAGAGGCAACAAGAGCCTAGAGCACAGGCAAGAATGTTCTGGAGCATCTTAGTGATTCTCTCATTTTCCTCTCCAGCTAGGGTTATGGGACTACGTTTTTCTCTCTTTCCCCAGGAGTTTCATTCATAGGGCAAACACCATGCTGCTCTGGGAAGGAGTTTGTTTGCCTCAATCCTTGAAATGTCCAGAATTCGTTCCAGTTAACCCAGTGAGGGGTCTTAAGGGATCCTGAAGTCCTAAGCCAGGGAACCTGATGAAATTACAGGAGTGCGAGTGGGAACTCTCCTGAGCTCAGATTGCTCCAGGTATAGAGCTCCTTTAAGATTTCCAGAGGAACCAGCAAGTAAGCAGGACTATTTTCAAAGCTATTTATATAGATAATCAGAAAGCATAAAGTAGGTATCTTAGGGGAAGACCAGGTGAATTGGATCTTTTAATGTTTCAGGAACAGATGGGCCCTATGACTTCTAGCCCCAAACCATTTCCAATTCAGTCCCACTGTCTGGACTCCCAAGACCTTTCTATGCCTCCTATTGTGACCAGAAACCAGGCAAGGAAAGGGTTACTGAGAATTTGATCTGTAATTAACATGGTCTGTCAAATGTTTTCCAGACAAGGAGAAAAATAAATGAGCAGTTTTTCAGAGGTTGATGTCCCCCTTTTTACAGACATTGCCATCCTACAATGAAACTTACACAATTGCTGCAAGACTCCTACAAATTACTCCAGCTCTAAGTGACCAAAAGTTACCATGGACCCATTATGTAATGACATGTTCCTTGAATTCAGTATGTAATGGCATGTTCCATTGAACTTGCTATGTCATGGTACCCTGACTCTGTTATGTAAATGGTGCCTTGAACTCATTATGTAATGATCTGTACCTGTGCCCTGATTGAGCCCAGTTGTTACACAGTTGTAACATATCCTGTGCACTCTGATGTACAAAGTCTCCACCAGCACTAAGCTCGGAGAGACACTGTTTGGGGAGCTATCCCCAGTGTTCTCCATTGCTTGAGCAAGCAATAAACCTTTTTCTCCACCCACTTCAGCCTTGGTAGTGTTTTTAGCTCCACACTCACCAAGAGGCGAACCCAGTGAGTTTGGTTACACTATGAGTTGCAGAGGATCCATCAATGTAAAAGCGATGCCTTCAGATGTGTTCCCCTATTCTCCAAGGAGCTCATCCAGGAGGATACACGCTATGTAAGGATGTAAGGGGCAGAGGACACTTCAATGATAACCTCCCCCTCATCTCCACAAAGAGGTTCTGTAAAAATCATTAGCAGTTCTGCCCTATCTGATTCTCTGCATCAGCTTCTCTCCAAATGGAAAAGTGACCCTGTGCTCTTTTATTTCCTCTCCCTGAATGTTTTGCATCTATTAAACCAAAGCAAGGAAGCACAAACTCAAAGATGGAAGGTCCAAAGTCGGAAAGGGCAGGTGAGCTCATCAACGGGAGCGTCTTCACATCCGGCACAGAAATTCTTCTTTCCTAACAAATTCCACTGTTCAACTTGTTTCAAACTCCAGAATGAGTAACTGCATACGTTAAAAAGTGCATTTATATCCAGAGGGGAGTGTTTGTATATATGTTTTAGTTAACAAATAAAAAAGTATCCTGACCTCTGAGAGTCACTCAATAAATCACGTCTATTATTTACATTTATCATCATTATCCTTAACTTTTCCACATATCCTTTATTAGGGAACAGTTTGTTCTGCTACACTATTGCTGCTATGAGTCTTTCTTTCACGACAAAACAGACTCCTGAGTCTATTTTATTCATATTTTCTCAATTACTATTAAAAAGTTAATTTTAAATTTCTCAGTATTTGAGGTTTTATTTTTTGTGTATATAAGTTGACAGTATTAATTATAAATTTTATTGCCTTATAGTCACAAAATTGACCTATAAATTTTCCTTCTTTCCATTTATTTGCATTTTTATCAGGCCAAGTAAATTATAATTTTAAAATAAGTTTTCAAGGTAAACTTGACTGTTAATATTTAAGGTGTAGCATCACTTATGTTTTTAAAATAAGTTTTAGTGTTCACATATTCTAGATTCATACTTATTTTTGGTCATTTTGCTCATAAAAATGAATAAAATCTTATTATATTTCTATCGAATCATTTTAAAATACGAGTCTACCATGTCAAGACTCATGAAAGAAAGCCAAACAAATATTCAGGGGGAAAATAATATCATTTAAATATTTTCATTATTAGAAAAGAAAGTGAAAAGATAAACTGTTTGAATATGTCAGATTTCAGGAAAACAAAACAAAAATGTTAAAGAATCTAGGAGAAAGAAAACAATGCAAATATAATCAATTCAAAAGTAAACTTAAGAGCAAATAAAAATATTCAAAATAAATTAGATAAATTTTGGAAACTTTTAAAAAGCAAATAGTAAGTGAAAGTACATATGAGAAATCATGAAATATGTGGAAAAATTAAAATATCACTGACAACACCAAATTCAGTGATAATAAATTAGAAGTTAAAAATGAAATGGTAAAAATGACGTAATGAGAAATAGACAATCAAGGTTTGAGCTGGACTTCCGTCCTGGGGAGGTCTGGTCTATGTCTCGTTCACCCTGTTTACGCTCCAGCCCCTCAGTGGTCCGAGTGAAAAGCCTGCACTGTTCACCAGGTCTCATCCTCCACGGTGAGCCCTGGACTCTGATTTTTGTCCCTCCAGCCCTGAGAAGTTGCTGAAAGCTCTTTTCAGTGTCTCAGCCTCTTAGCTACCACTTTAGGTTTTGTAATTAGCAATCCTCTTAAAGAGAAATGTGGCCCCAAATGTTGAGCTCAACTTCCTTTGGCTCCTCTAGATCTTGTCTCTGCAAATTTTCATTGCCTGGGTAGCTCTCTGATGGCTTCAACCATCTGTTTTATTTTATTTAGCTTGTACTCTATGGGAGGGTTGGTCCAAACCTCTGGTCAACCATAAATAGAACTCAATTTAATCATCTTTGAAGCTAAACAGATCTTTCAGGGTCCACTCTTTATATAAAATGCTTGCTTTGGTGCATTCTCTTTGACTCATCTTCTTTATCTGAGCACTATTTATATAGTGAGGGAATTCTTCTTTTAAAGTGAGTGGAGGTCATGGTATTTGTTTGCATTCACTGTAGAGTCTTTTAGCTTCCCGAGCAGGTTGGGAATGATGCATGGCCTTGAGTAGTTGTAGGTGAAGGATTCTTTCTCCCCTGCCTGTCAACCTCTAATTTTGTTGAAGCTCCAAACCCATGCATCAGCTCCGCTGAGTGAAGGACATATACTGTGCTCTGAAGGCTGAGTTTGAGCCTGTGCTGCTTCTCCTCGGTGAGGTGATTTTTGTCAGCAGTTCCCCCATTCACTCTTTTTGTTTAGTGTGTTCAAACTTTCCTCCAGTTGATTGTTTCTTTCCTCCAGCTGGGTCCCAACCAAGGCAATGATTTCTGTGACATTATTTACCACACCTCTTCTGCCTTCTTAGCGAAGTGCTAGTAATCTTTCAGAGATAATGGTTAAGTGCTTTGTTGCTAAGCCAGATTCCAGGATTCAAATCCCAATTCCAAAGCCCACTGGCATGTGCCATTGAAAGAGTGATTTAACCTGAGTTACAGTTTTGTTATGTGCAAAATAGGCATAATAATTGTACCTACCTCATGGGTTATTGTGAAGACTAAATGAGAGAAGAACTCAATAAATATTGGCTATTAGTAGTTGTTACTATCTTGAGGGAGTAAGTGCTTCCCTTTTTTTCCTCCGGGTGTACAAAGCCCTTAACATCTTTTTCAGCATATTGGGGAATGTCAGCCACTGCTTTAGAATTTCCTCCTGAGAAGGATACATTATCCTGTGCATTTTCGCTAGCAAAAAAAATCCTGTATAACCTAAATCTTATCGTGAAGAAACAATCAAATAAACCCCAATTGAGGATCATTCTAAAAAACGGTGAGCCTATATTCTTCAAAAACATCAATGTAGTAAAAAACAAGGGCAGGCTGAAGATATACCAGGTTAAAGGAAACTAAAGAGACATGAAAACTAAATGCAATGCATAATCCTGGATTGGATGCTGAATTAGGGAAAAAATCTGTATAAGACATTATTCGGCCAATTTTTAAAATCTAAGTTTGTTGTATATATTAGATATTGTTGCTGTATTAATGTTACATTTCCAAGATTTGATCATTGTGCTGTGATTATATAAGAGAATGCCTCTGTTCTTTAGCATAATACATGCTAAAATTTATCATGATACATGCTAAAACGTCTAGGGCTTAAGTGTCATGAGGTCTGCAACTTACTCTCAAATGATTCACAACAATGACAATAATACAAATAATATGTGTATATGTTTGCATATAAATATATGTATATGTGTGTATATGTGTATGAATTTATATACCTACACAGCAAATACAACAAAATGTTAAAAACTAGTAAGTCTAGATGGGGAGAATATGGGAATTCATTTACTATTACAATTTTTCTCTAGGCTTGAATTACAGCTTTATTTTATTTATTTATTTTTTTGGTGAGGAAGATTGGCCCAGAGCTAACATCTGTTGCCAATCTTCCTTTTTTTGCTTGAGGAAGAGTGTTCCTGAGCTAACATCTGTGCCAATCTTCCTCTATTTTGTATATGGGACATTGCCACAGTATGACCTGATGGGCGATGCCAATGTCTGCGCCCGGGATCCGAACCAGCAAACCCCAGGCCGCTGAAGCAAAGCAATGTGAACTTAATTGCTAAGCCACCAGGCCAGCCCCTGAATTACAATTTTAAAAATTAAAAAGTTAGAAATTCTGGCTCCAGTATATCCCTATAATTATAGAGTAAAATAAAGCTTCTACACTCAGGCTCATCAAGAATTTCTGTTGATTTAGATGAATGGATCATCTTTCTTATTTCTTTGCATGCTTCACAACATTCTGCTGAAAATGAATTTTTTTAATAGTAGAATGTGGTAACCCTGAAAATCTGATTCATTCCCCGTTCAGGGTTTTTCTGTTGCGTGCTGTAGGCTGCAGCTGATTGTTTAGTGTCTTTTCTAAACTATTTTTGTAAAGTCTGTATTCTTTGTCCTGGGTGGTCTCTGAAGTCTCTGTTCCTTTAGCTTGCATTCTGCTAGTGTTTTGACAGAGATTTCTTGAACGTCAGGAGGCAAAAAGAGAGAGAGAGAAACTCTCATTCTTTGCAGGTTAGCTCTATGCCTGGGTCTTCATTCAATACTCCGTTCATTTACAATTCTGCCTCCACTTCCTTCACTTCGCTTCACTTGCACTGAGCCTGGAGATCAGCCAAAGATGAAATTCTAGGGCCTTCTCAGGACTTTTGTGAGCATGTATCTAAAGTAGCACCTAGAGCAGCCAAACAGAGACAGAAAGTAGAAGCGTGGTTGCCAGGGGCTAGGGCAGAGGGGAATGGGGAGTTTGTTTCAGTTTTGCAAAATGCAAAGAGTTGTGTGGATGGATGGTAGTGGTGGTTGCATGACAGTATGAATGTACTTAATGCCACTGAACCGTACACCTAAAAATGGTCCCAGTGGAAAATTTTATGTTGCGTGTATTTCATCACAACTAAAATATTATTGATGTTGATTACTGAGGTTTTAGACACCCCCTTAAATTTTGCTCCCAAGGCTCATCCTAGTGGGTTGGCATCCTCACTCAGTCCCATCTCAACTGGAAGAACAGGAGACTCTGGGCCAGAACCCTGAATCCCACCCCTAGTTTCATTTCTTGTCCGTCAGTTGCTGGACAGTTCCAGAGGATCCAGAAGCTCCTTACGTAGCTAAAGAGGATCAAGGACCCGTGTCTCAGTCCCAGAACCCAAAGATTTCTGCATCTCGGTTCTGCAGAGGCAAGAACTGAGGGTCAGGTGGCCCGTGGCCCTGACGTCGGAAGCAGCACTGTGTCCCAAATTGTGCCCCACTGGGTTGGAGAAAATGCTGCAGATGCTCCACCTGTGCAGAGCTGAAACTAGCAGAGCCTAAAGGACACCTTGGAACCTGCTCTCAGCCTGACGATTCCGAGGCTAGTGAGTAACCAAGGGCCCAGGAAACCAGTTGGTTGCTCCTAGAAGCCCTTGCAACCATGGGCAATTTCACATTCTTCTTGGCTAGAGTTGAGTTGCTTTCCTTCCTCTCTAAGTAGCTTCAATGTCTTCTCAGTCCCTACAATGTGCAGGGCTTTTGGATCGAAGCAGAAGAGGAAGAAGAACTGGATTTCACTAGGGGGAGGAGCCACAACCAGCACAGCTTATGGACTCCCCGATAAGACCCAGCCGCCTCTTTCCAGGGGTTTTAATGAGAGAAGCTTCTACATGCTTCACACCAGAAATCTCTTTTCTTGGGGGTAAAAAAAAAAAGTTGTGTGACTTAATTGTTTTGGAAATTTCCATTTTTCAAATGATCTAATACCCGAATGACTAATGAGGAATCTTTCAGATTTTCTGGAAAAGAAACCAATTCAATGTCCCGCACCCAGAAATGTGGAATGAATGGACCATATTCAGTGTAAGCCAAGAACCCTGGGAAGGCAACACTGGTTGCGGTTCCTGGCTATCCAGCTGTACAGGATTTTGCGATGAGAAGTGTACTGGGCTCTCCACTGGGGTAGCCAGTTGGCAACCTTTTTCTTTCTCTCTTGAGATTCTTTCCTCCCTCCTTGCCTCCCTCCCTCCTTCCTTTCATAAAGCTGTTTTGAAAATACACATTAAATGTATAGGTAATACCTGTCAGTATAGTACTACTGGGGAAATTGCTGTACAAAAAAAATTTTTATAAGAAAGCAATGTTTCAGGATATACAGATATAGAAAAATACGAGGGAAGCTGCAGATCACCACAACAGCATTGATTTCTCTGAGATGTTTGATTATGGGTAATTTTAACTTTTCTCCTCCAAATTTCCTGTATTTTAAAAAATCATTTCCTCTTTAAGAGGAAAAGAAAGTAGCAATCATCCTCTTTTTAAAATAGAGAGCGGGGCCGGCCAGTGACATAGTGGTTAAGTTCGAGGACTCTGCTTCGGTGGCCTGGGCTTCGCCTGTTCAGATCCTGGGCGTGGACCTGCCTACCACCTGTCAAGCCATGCTGTGGCAGCGTCCTACGTAGAAAAACTAGACTAACTTACAAGTAGGATATACAACTATGTACTGGGGCTTTGGGGAGAAAAAAAAGAGGAAGATTGGCAACAGATCTTAGCTCAGGGCCAATCTTCCTCACTCACACACACGCTAAAATAAAATAAAATAGAGAAAAACCAAAGTCATCTTCATAGGTGCGACTCTAGTACACTCTTGTATGAAGGGCTAGAAGGAAGAGAAGCCCTATCCAGACATCATCGTCTCCTCAGGCTTCCCTATGTGTTGTGCCTGTCAGGTGTCAAATATCTTCAGGTACATTCTGAGACTGATGCCTCCCTGAAAGCTGGGTCTCGTTTGTTCTCTGACCTGTCGCCAGCAACTAAAACAGTGCTTGGACATCCTAGAACATGGTGTGTGTGTGTGTGTGTGTGTGTGTGTCTGTGTATGTGTATGTGAGACTTATTAGGATTATGGAAATGTTTGGTAAACAAATTAGGAAAACTGCTCTTAGGGTCACTCTAAAGAGAAGAAAACCTTCAGAAGCGAAGCCACCACACAGAGAGCCCATTCCCACAGCAGCGCCCACATTTCTCTTTACGGAAGACCCGGACTCTCAGAGCTCCAGCTAAATTCCAGGCATCTGAACGTAGGGATGGGAGGGAGGGAGGGAGGGTCAAGCATGACCGTCCCTGGGCAGATGACATGGGGAGTCAGTCCTGCAGGCCATTCTCAGGAACATGAAGGTAGGAAGGGAGGGAGTGGACAGGTTGGGTCCCCAGGCCACTTTGTGTCCCCCAAATAGGACAGGGCTCCAGCTAAGAACCCAGGCTGCTCCCAAACACCCGCTCCCGGGAAGACAAACAACTCCAAGCGTTTGCTTCCATTGGCTCCTCTCCCATTTCCCCCGTGGGTAGAAATTCCCCCAGGCGCCTGCTGGTCCTTAGGACGCTCCCTTGCCAAAGGGAACTCTCCCTGTCCCACCTCACATTCCTTCTGAGTAAAGCTCAATGGCAGCTGGAACCAGAAGTCCTGGAAAAAGGGCGGGACCAGCTCAGAGCATAGCCAGAGCCTCAAAAGCCCCAGGGAGAGCTGGTTGTTTGCGGTTGCTAAAGGCAAGTATTCCCTGAGCCCCCATCCAACAAGTCTGCTCTAAGTTTTTCTCTGCTTTTCCCACCTTTTCATCTTGCTTTTGTACATCCTCCTGATGAAAGGACAAGGAGCCTAGAAGGAATCCCAAACTGTCTGGACACATAGATAGTAAATACCGAACTTTGCAACTGAGAAATTAGCATATGTTAAATGTATGAAAAGGGTTGGTGTCTGTGACTTCCTGGCACAGTGTTAGCACATCTGGTTTGGACCCGAAAGTTGGGTGTTCAAATCACTTGGACCTCAAAGCAAGTGCTATGCTGTCAATTTGAAGATTTCATCAATTGTGCCTTTTAAAAACCATACCTAGAAGAGCCTTTATATTATTTCTTTAAGCTCAGCAAAGGACAGGTTTTAAACTGAATGGGGAGTGAGGCTGACGCAGTGAAAGCTTAATCCTGACAAAGCGACAAAGATCTCCATTTCTGCAAACTTGGGTTTTTCCTCGTTCTCAGGTTACGACAACTGGTTTGTATCTGGAACTTGATTGTTTCATAGTCCTATTGGAGAGATGCAATTAGATGAACCCTAAGTAAAAAGGAGGTAAATGTCAGGATAATTTTCCACTCTCAGAGAGTGCAAGGACCACACCCTCAACATAAATTGTTCATCAGCTTCACGGTATTTTCCCTTTAACCACAGTGTTCAGGGGCTTTTGACAAAGGAAGCTCAAAGTATGAAAAATGTGTGTGTGTGTATTTGTGTGTGTGTGAGGGGTGGGAGGAGGAGAAGAGAATTGGGAAACTAACTTCTTCATCAAGGTGACACAAATATCCACCCAGGGACACCATGCCATATCCATTTGGGGACCCAATAAAACCACTTTCACACCAGGGTAAATTCATTAACAAAGTCTCCTCATGCCCTGTTTTAATGTCATATCTGAATCACAGCCCAGATAAGGAAATGAACATAACAACCTAAAGTTCAGCTCGTGTGGGTTATTCTTCCCTTCTAGGTCATCCTTACCGTCGAGCTTAGGTGCCTGCCCATCGCTGAGTTGTTCACAAGAACTCCCTTGGGAGTAAAGAAAAGGTAAGAGAGAGTCCGACGTTGGGAGGTGCCAGACAGAATTTACATCGGTTGCTAAAGAGAAATCACAACCTTGACCCCGACGTGATTTGAACACGCAACCTTGTAACTACCCGAAAACTAATTATAGTCCGTCACATCACATGTGAGCCTCATCACCCCTTTTGCTCTCTCCCTCCCCCCTTCCCCTATGGTAACCACCAATCCAATCTCCATTGCTCTGTGTGTGTTTCTCATTGTTTTTCACTTCTACTTAGGAGTGAGATCACACGGTGTTTGACTTTCTCCCTCTGGTTTATTTCACTTCACATAGTACCCTCAAGGTCCATCCATGTTGTCACAAATGGCCGGGTCTCATCATTTCTTAGGGCTGAGTAGCATTCCATCGTGTATACATACCATGTCTTCTTTATCCATTCTTCTCTTGATGGGCACCTAGGTTGCTTCCAAGTTTTGGCTGTTGTGAATAATGCTGCAGTGAACCTAGGGGTGCATGTGTCTTTCTGCATTGGTGTTTTCAAGTTCTTTGGATAAATACCCAGCAGTGGGCTAGCTGGATCATATATATGGTAGATGTATTCTTAGTTTTCCCAGGATGCTCCGTACTGCTTTCCATAGTGGCTGCACCGGTCTGCACTCCCACCAGCAGTGTAGGAGAGTTCCCTTCTCTCCACATCCTCTCCGACACTTGTCTCTTGTCTCGTTAATTAGAGCCATTCTGAGCAGAATAAGGTGACCTCTCCTTGTAGTTTGGATTTGCCTTTCTCTGATGGCTAATGATGTTGAGCACCTTTCCATATGCCTGTTGGCCATCCGTATGTCTTCTTTGGAGAGATCACCGCTCAGATCTTTTGCCCGTCTTTTTAACTGGGTTGTTGATTTTTGTTGTTGTTGAGCTGTGTGAGTTCTTTCTGTATTTTGGATATAAACCCCTTGTCCGATATATGGTTTGCAAGTATCTTCTCCCAGTTGTTAGGTTGTGTTTTGGCTTTGTGGAGGGTTTCCTTTGCCGTGCAGAAGATTTTTTTGACTTTGATGTAGTCCCATTTGTTCCTTTTGTGTTTTGTTTCCATTGCCCAGTCAGACGTGGTACTTGAAAATAGGCTGCTAAGACTGATGTCAAAGAGCATACTGCCTATGTTTTCTTGTAGGCGTTGCATGGTTTCGGGTGTGACATTCAAGTCAAACCCAAGGAGGCTGCAGGTGCCCTAGAGCGAGCTTAGCGGGGACCCTGCGTCCCTGTCAGCGCACCTTGCCGCTCCGCGGAGGTCCGAAGCAGCGTATGGGCGGGGCCGCAGGAGTTCTCCCAGGAGGGTGTCCCTGTCCCTGTCCGCAGTCCACCGCCGGAGGGGGGGCGGGTCAGCGGCCTGGGAGCGTGGGGGCGGCGGCGCGCGCGGGGAGCGCGCGGCTGCTGGGCCGCCGTCCGGGGAGGCGTCGGCGAGCCGCGCCTGCCTGGCCAGAGCCCAGCCCGGAGGAGTCCGGCCGCGCTCTGCTGCTCTCTCCTGGGCCGGGCTTGTCAGTTCCCGGGCGTCCGTGGGTGCTGCTCATGCATGTGCAGCTCCTTTAGTTTGCCTGCACTGCTCCAAAAAGGGAGGGAGAATGCTGAGTCACACTCATCAGCATTTGACTCTAACATTTTCCCCGAAGAATTTAGTTGTTAGCCTGGCCTAAGTTTTTTTGGAAAAGAACCCTTCTCCTTCTCCTTTTCCTTCCACATCAGGAAATCACTCCTCTTTTGGACTTGTCTCTAGGTGTGCCAGGACATGAGGGCTGAGAAATGAGAGGTTACCAGGCTCTATAAGTTTAGCTGTAGGGTGTCTCTCCCGAGAGCACTCTGAAGAATTGAGGGCAAGAAACTCTCGATTAAAATCACATGGTGCCAAGGTGGAAAGTGCTCAGAACAAGTCTTTGGCACAAGCTTGCCACCAGGATAATTCTGAAATTGACAGGCTTGAATGGTCAGTGCCTCTGATTGTTGGGACTTAAGTGGACAACCCACCAGGACTATCTGGAGATGAGTTCTCTGGAACAGACTTCAATAAGATGGAAACCGATTTAGATTGAGTCACAGTTAAAGGGTGGTTTGTCGGTGGTGAGACAGACAGGCTTGGTGGTGCGTGATGACAAGCCAGTGAGTCATTGGGATTCATTATCTGGGACAAATTTGGTAAGAGGTTAATATCTTGGGAAAGGGTGCGGTCAAGAGAGAAGATCGTATTCAGAGACAGAGTGGCCTCTGGTTGGAGAATAGGATCCATTGCCTGGGTGTCATGTGGTGGGAGAGGGGGAAGGGCAAGGGGTTGGGGTGGGGAATGGTCTGCTGGGAAGTTGGACTCCAAGGGAGGAAAAGGCTCTGGTGGCATAGAGTGACCCGGTGGTGAGGGTGAAAGAAAGTCAGCTAAGGGTGTCATTGGGTTAGGTGAGAGAACGGAGGGGGGCGGTGGGGAAGGGTCAGGTGGAGGGGATGGTCTTAGGTCTCCTGGAGGGACTTCTGAGAAGGCAGAGGACAGAGTGAATGATGACTCAGTCCCAGAAGCTGTGGAAGCCATAGAGGACACAGAGGCAGTATCATCTTCCAGGTCCTCCAGAATGAGCAAAACACCTCACAGAATGACCAAAACAAAAAGACCAAAAAAACCCTCCCAAACCCAAAACCAAAAAAATCCAAACAAAAACCAAACTCAACAAAGCCGAAGAAACTCTCACAATAAAACCCAAACCAGGTGTTGGCAAGGATGCTGAGTAACTGGAACTCTCTTGCGTTCTGTGGAAATGCAAAATGGTACAGTCAGTCTGGAAAACAGCCTGGCAGTTTCTTATACAGGTACCCACACGTGTATCATATGACCCAGTGATCTCAGCCCTGGGCATTTACTCAAGAGAAATGGAAACTTATGTTCACACAGAAACCTGTATGTGAATGTGCATAACAATTTTACTCATAGGCAGCAAAAAAAGTGGAAATAACCTAAATTTCCTTCAACTGGGGGATGGATCACCAAGTTGTGATATGTCCGTACACTAGAATAGTACGCAGCAAGGAGAAGGAATGGATGATTGATACACACAACGATAAGAATTAATCCCAAATACATTTTGCTAAGTGAAAACAGCCAGACTCAAAAACTACATACTGTATAATTCATTTATGACATTCTAGAAAAGGCAAAACTAGAGAGCAGACAACAGCTGCCAGGGATGCGAAGCTGGCGGAGGAATTAGCCATAAAGGAGCAGCAGGAGGGAATTTTTCGTGTGGTGGGGCTGTTCTGTATCTCGATTACGGTGATACACGACCCCCAGCATTTGTCAAAACTTATAGAACTGTATACAAAAAGGACAGAAATGCACAGTGATAAATCAATTAAGACAAAGAAACCCTAGACTCAGAAGGGCACAGGCTATAAATAGGCAGCCCAAAAGAAGAAATCCAGCTGTTTCTTACACATGTGAAAAGATCTCAACCAAACTTGTAATTAATTAAATTCCATTTAAAACAGTAAGATGCCATTTCCACCAGTGAGATTAGGAATGATTAAGAATTTGACAACACACAGTGTTGGTGACTGTGGAAATTGGCACTTCCATACTCAGGGTGGGAGTTTAAATTAACACAACCTCTCTGCAAAACAAGAAGGCAATAGCCATCAAAATTTAAAAAATTTTTATCCTTTGACCTATTTTTTCATTTCTATGATCTTATCACATAATACTTATCCATGTATGCAAAAATGTGTGTACAAGTGTACTTGTTACAAAATTGTAAAGCCAGAAAATGAAAAACCACCTAACTGTCCTTTCACGCGATTGGTTCCATGAATTATTGCATCGTTGCAACGGGAAACATTGAAGAAGAACTAAATGCATTGATACAGAAACTCCTAAGGTAGACTAAGTTCAAAAGGCAAGGTGCACAATAGTGAAGATAGTATAGTCTCATTTTACATAAAAATACAGGATACATATTTTTTTGCTTATTCAAACTGGAGTTTTTGGGGAGAGATATACAAGAAAGTGGGGATGGCAGTTTTCTCTGGATGGCAGGCCTAGGAAGTAAGTGGGAAGGAAACTCACTTCTAAATATACACCCTTTTGTGATGCTTGAATTTAAAAATTATATACATTTGTGCTAGGTTCCTAGGAATAATGAAAATAAAAAGATGGGATAAATGTTTTTTGGATGAATTAGAGCTCCAGCTCTAGTCTGCTCGGCTGTCAGAACAGAACACCACCGCCTGGGCGGCTTAACAACAGACGTTTGTTTCTCACAGTGCTGGAGGCTGGACGGAGATCAGAAAGCCAGCATGCTTGGCTTCTCCCCAGGCCTCTCTCCTGGGCATGTCGACAGCTTTCTAACTCCATCCACATGTGGCCTTTCCTCCACGTGTGCATCCCTGTTGTCTCTCTGTGTGTTCAGTTTCCATTTTATCAGGACACTGGTCAGAGTGGATTACAGGCCCACTTTAAAAGTCTCATTTTACTAAATCACCTCTTTTAAAGGTCCTATCCCCAAATAGCGCCACGTTCTGAAGTACTGGCAGTAGGGACATAGGAATTTTGGGGGGAGATGATTCAGTTCGTAACAATGCTAAAGCAAAGTAATGCATGCTATTGCAGGAAAATCATAATACACAATAAAGAATAAAGGAAAATTACTGGATTCAAACTTAGCTTTTCACTCATAAATGAGTGAGATTATGCAGTCACCCTATACCAATCTAGTTTCCTTGGAGAGACTCCCAGAGGTGAATAACTGAGAGGGTATAAATATTTTGAAGACTCAAGGCACGTATTACCAAATTGGCTCCTGGAAAATTCTCATTTAAAACTCTGCTCAATTATGAGCCCCAGAAAGAACAGAAAGAATCTGGAGCATTGGCCTCTTGTTTGGTGGTGGTTGTTGCTTAAGCACGTTAGCAATCAAAGATTGAAAGTTGAAACATTGAAAGAAGAATTAGGAGCATGGGGAATATTGCTAAGACATTGGTTATCATCCTCATTCCACCTCAACTTTAAATAAAAGTGAATGACGTAAAAAAAATCACTTGCCTGTTTGAAAGGGGAGATAAGGCATGGGGCTGCTGCTCTTGCATTGGTGGCAGCTGCCTCACACATGGGTCCTTGCACACTCTACTTAAGGAGTGACGACTGATTGAGTTATATGACCTTCTGTTGATAGCCACCTATTAGGAATTTTCTGAGTTATGTTTCTTCATTATGGTTATTACGTATTCATCCTGTATTTTAATTTGTAATCGACCTCTCTAACCTGGAGAATACCAGGGCCACAAGCTCTCCTTGTTAAGCATCTCTGAAAGCTTCCCTAAGTCCACCTCCAAAAGTACATGACTGTCGTCACCTGGGATCTTTTAAAGGTGACCAACGAGGGCTACTGCCTGCATGTTTCCCTGAACTTGAGGGGCTTCTTAATATAATGTGGATTCATTCATTAATTAAAGCAGTTTTCCCTTTTCACTGGTGTGGTGGGCATGAAAGTGGGCCACTCAGAGGTCCTGCTGTGGGGAGGACACCCGATTTCCCACCTGCATCTGCCTAGGCATTCACACCGAGGCCACACCTCCTTGGACTG
>NW_025804142.1:0-2663 GCF_021613505.1 Equus quagga
CCTCCTCATTCCCATGCCTCCCACCTGCCGCCGACTCTCCTCCTCCTCTTTCTTCCGGGTCAGGGCCACTGCTGGATCCCATCGCTCCTCTGGCTGGCTTTCTCCCTTGTTTTTCCAGAGTAGATCTTCAAATATCTATGATTAAAAAAGGTGTATGAGAACAAATTTTCTGAATTTCTTACAGTGTGAAAAAATTCTTTTTTTCTGCCCCTTCATTCAAGAGCTGGATTGACTGCATTTAAAAATCCCAGTCCTAAACCGTTTTCTCTCAAAATTCTGACATTGCTCCATCTGTCCCCCAGCTTACATTAGGTCTGATGCCAATCTGATGCCTATACCTCTGTGAGGGCCTATACGTTTGTTACTGTTGCTTGTTGTTTAAGGTCTGGAATCTTCTCCTTAGCCTTTATTGTTAGTTGTCGGTGCCATCAAGTCCATTCCCCGTCTAGAACCCTGCCTGGTCTTTGCATCATCACCTCACCTCCCAGTGCTATTTCAGAGGGTTTTCGTGGCCAGTTTTGTCAGAAGTGGGTGACCAGGTCCTTCTTCCTAGTCTGTCTAGCCCGGAAGCTCTGCTGAAACCTGCCCACCATGGGTGACCCTGTTGGTATTTGAAATACCAGTGGCACAGCTTTCAGCATCACAGCAACACACAGCCATCACAGTGTGACACTGACAGATGAGTGATGTGGTTCCCTGGCGAGAAAATGAACCTGGGCCTCGGCAGCAAGAGCACCAGATCTTAACCACTAGACCCCCAGGACTGAAATTTCATGAAGATGGGTCGGAGTGTGAAACAGTATATTTTTTCCTATTTCTTGTGCTTGCCACTAAGTGGGCTTTTTCATGCTGCAAATTAAAGTCCTTCCTTAACTCTGTGTGATTTTCTTCTTATTGACCTTTCCTCCCTAGCCCTTTCTCTGCCCTCTCTTTCAGACGCTCTCGCTGGAGGAGGTTTCCCTAGCAAAACCATAGCCATGGGGATTGTCCTCTTTCACTCTTATCTTGTCTTTCATATTTCAGGCCTCTTTCTCCTTTCATTCTTTTATGTTCTAGATTTTTCTTGGACTTTTTTTAACTTCAGCAACTATATTTTTAATCTCCAAGTAACTCTTGCCCCTAATGGTCTCTGCACCTAGCGTGTTCTTATTGCTGATAGATGCGATGTGGTCCCACTGTCTTCATCTTGCTCAAGGTGCCGTTTGGATGCTCTTCATTTCCCTCTGTCCCTCTTAGGGTCTGTTTTTCTGTCAGCTCAGTGAGCCTTGAGCTTCCCTCACGTACCTGGTCGTCCTTGGCTCTCTGTTCATTGTTACAGAGGAAGGAGGAGGCAGTCTGCGCGGGCTGCCTCTGCCCATGTGCAGACTTTCCCCGGGCCACCGCCTACCCAGGAGTCTGATTAGGGACCCCTGTCTGTCAGGCAGGGACTCCCAACTCCCAAAATGTCTGCAAAAGGGGCCTTTGCTCTGCAGTGTCACGGCTCTGCTGGGAATCTCAGCTCTCCCCAGAGAGACGGCTCAGTCACTTTGGAGGACGGCTCTTCCAGGTTTGTGAGCTTTTGTGCTTTCTGCCTCGGGCTGCACTGCACCCTGGGTTCTCCGTGCAGGCGGGGTCATTCCACGGACCCGAGGATGTCACGTGGTCTCGCTTTCAAGAAGTAAAGTGACAAAAGCAGATGGTTTAGTGATGAAGCCACATAGATGCTGGCTGAGAGAGGACAGAGAGGATCTAGGGGAGGCCTTTCTTTAATTTTTTAAAAGTTTTTTAATGATTTAATTTAAATTACTTTTTTGATTAAGGAATATTCAAAATATGCGAAGGGTACACAATGAAAAGTCTCACTCCTACCTCATCTCCTAGATACTCAGTTTCCTCACCTTGAGGTGGCCAAGTCTTGGTGTTTCCTTCCAAAATGATCCTACGCATATGTAAATAATATGCATATATTTATATATATGCGTGCGTATATTTGCATGCATTGCAAAGAATATACGCAATCTCTTCTGCTACACATCTGTTTCATAACCCAAATTTGCTGACAAGGGAGTGGTAAATCTGGAGAATGGTGACAGCACAGTGTGGAGTCGCGTTGGTGCACAAGTGATTTTTCCCAGAACTGTGATGTGTATCCCACCACATAACAGCAATGGAGCAACACACCTGCCTTTGCTCTCAAAAGTGGCCCCCAGCTCAGGGCACTTTGAGTGCAGCACCGTAGGATCTGGGACCTAGAGATTCGTGGGCAACCAATTTAAATGCCAGTTACTGGATCCCAGTCTTTCAGACTATTAATTAAAAGTCTTTCACCGCAAGTGGCTTAAGCAAAAGATTATTGGTCACACACCCAAACGGTCAAGAGTGAATCTGACTTCAGGCACTGCTGCAGTCACAGCTCAAGCAATATCATCAACAGTGGTTTTTCCCCATCTCTCAGCTCTGACTTCCACAAGCTGGCTTCCTTCTCAGGCTCCTGGCGTGTCTTTGGCGGCTCCAGGAGGACCTCTCATGGGGCAATATGGCTGCTGCAGCTCCAGCTTTACATCCTTCCAGGTTCAAGTTCAGCGTAAAAAGCAAGAGCCTCTTCTGGTAGCCGTAAGATGTATTCTCATGTGACCGGCTTGGGCCATGTGCCCACTCCTGAAACAACCACCCTGGTCTGAGGG
>NW_025804143.1:0-11431 GCF_021613505.1 Equus quagga
TCAACAAAAAGGAAGACAGATATATCCATTAATAGACAATTAAAAATGAATGATAGATTGCTATGTGGGTTTTGGCATTTATCTTGGAAGGAGTTCAAAGAATTAAGTGGCACTGCTGTAACAAAATTGTCTCCATTCCTATTTATTTATGTAAATGAGGTTTCTCAGTGCCTACACTGATTAAAACAAAAAGTAGGAATAGAATTTATCTGAAGATTGTCTCACTCCAGCAAAGAATAATAGTCATGCATGCACATATGAAATAAATGACAAAAAGCCTTATCCATCCCATTGAGAGATGCATGTATAGAATTAAAAAGTTACTGTTAAATAATTATTTGTAAAATGGTGATATATTTGTGTTGCTTCAATCAATTACCTACTAATAATGCTTTAATAATATTTAAATACAGAAGAGATGTTTCACACTTAGAGCTTTATGGTCACAAAACTTTTATCAATTTTTGTATATATTTTTGTTGCAGAAATGTACGCCAGGGTGATCAAGATTTTCCAACATCAAAATCCATTATAATAAGATACAACCCTGTGGGGGCCATAAATGGACAGTCAAGGAGAAAAAGAAATTGTAAAGTTTCTGACTATTAGAAAAGACCTTGTTCATGTATTTTTTAAATAGCTTATGGTCGGTATTCAATTTCTATGTTATTTATATTATTTTTTAAAGAAATAGCAATTTTATTTTAAAATGTTAATATCTATGATGTGCCAGAAATTGCAGTCTTTGCAAGCATTCATGAGGAAAAAAATATAGAAGTTCAGTTTAAAATGCTCAAGAGAGCACCTAGATTTTAAAAATTATTTTAGTGAATACACAAGCAAAAAAATTTGAAGACCATTGCTCTAAAGAAACTCTTACAGGAATGCATGAAGATATTTTCATAAGAAAGCTCATAATGGTAAAAAGCTAGGAACAACCCAAATATCCATCAACAGTAGATTGGATAAACAAATCGTAGAATACCCATACAAGGGAATAATATGCAGCAGTAAAAACGAACAAAACACAGTTACCTGCGTCAACATGGATAAGCACCACATACGTTATGTTGAACAAAAGAAGCAATTTCCAGGAGCATACAGAGTCAGATTTCGTTTTTGTCAAAGGGAATAATGGACAAAACTAAAAATATATGTTATTTAGAGCAAGAGACACAGGTGGTAAAACTATAAGGAAAAGCAAGGGAATGATTGCCACAAAGGACAGGATGGTGATTACACCTTGGTGATGGGGAGGAGGAGCGACGGGATCAAGAGGAACTGACGGGAGTGGAGTGAGAGCTTCGAAGGGCAGTGCTCTAATTCTCAAACTGAGTGTTCGCTTTACTGATCTTCTTCTCACTGTACATGTACTCATGTATATAGGATATTCTCAACTACAGAAAGTTCAATCACACTGAAAAACATGAAACAGTGTCTGAAGTAAGAGAAAAATGTATTACAGCCTTGTATGAAAATACTACTATCAAAATATACATTCTTCCAAAATTGATATATATTTAATTCAATTGCAATTGAAATCCCAACTTTTTCTGAGTAGAATTAGATACTTTCTGAAGGCTCCCATGGGACAAAAAACACCTGAGCACAATCAAATCCGTCTGGTATTGACATAAGAACAGACAAATAAATCGGTAGAACAATATACACAGTATATGGTAAATCCAACTTAATAATGGAATTTAATATATGACAAAGGCAAGGAAATAATTGTTATTTAGTAAGCAGTGCTGAGCCAAATGGTTCTCCAACTAGACGACGACAAAGCTGAGCTCCTACCTCACACTCTACAAAAACCCATGAAGGATTAAATTCTTTATCGGTGAAAAATAAAACAACAAAAATTTTAAAATAAAATATAGGAAACTAAATGTACAATCCAAAAGTTGGGTACACTTTCTTAACCAAGACACAAACCCAGAAATTATCAAAGAGAAGATAGTTTTAAATATTTTATTATGGCAAAGATGCCATATATAAAGTTAAAAAAATAGATTTGAATAAAGATGACATTTTTAAATCTATGTTATAAGAAGAGCTCCAAAAAGTCAAGGAAAATGTGCAGCATATGTGTAGACTGTTCAAAGATGAACAATAAATAGCCAATACACATATGAAAAGATACTCAACTTCATAAATAGTCAAGGAGGTGACAATTAAAATAACAATTTGCATAAATTTTAAAAAGTTATAATATTTACTACTGACAAAAATTAGTGGTGAGGTTAGGGAAAAAGGACTAAGGATGCTTTAATGCACTACCAGTGAAATATGAATTATTACAGCCTGTTTGGAAAGCTCTCTGATAATATTTATTGCATTTTTAAATATTTATACCCTTCAATGATCAGTCCTATGCCAAAGACTCCATCTCATCGCAATGAAAACTCCAGTTAGTGCAGCCCAGCGATGCGATGTTGTTTCTAGAGGCAGAAATACAGGAAGTGAGGCAAAAGTTCATCAGCAGGGATATCATGGGAATATTGTGCAGCCATTGAAAAGGACTATTAGGATGGCTAAAATTAAATAAACTGACCGCACTAAGTGCTGGTAAGGATGTGCAGGAACTGGTTGGGATATAAAATGGTGCAATCACTTTGGAAAACAGTTGGTCAGTTTCTTAAAAAGTAAACATACAGCCAGGATATGTTTCAGCCATTCCACTCCTGGGGATTTCCCAAGAGAAAAGAAAGCATATGTCCACAAGAGACTTGTACCTGACAGTTCACAGAAGCTTTGTCTGTAGTAAGCAATCATTGGGAACAACCCAAATGTCCATCAACAGGTGAATGGATAAACTATGGTATATCCGTACAATGGAATATCACTCACTAAAAAGAAATGAACTACTGATACACACAACAGGGATGGATTCAAAAATCATCATGCTGAGTGGAAGAAGTCAAACAAACCAAAATAAGTGCATTATATGATTCCACTTACGTAAAACTCCAGAAAATGCACACTAATTTACATTGACAAAAAGCAAATCAGTGGTTGCCTGGGGATGGGGCATGAGGAGGGACGGGAGGGAGGTATCGCCAAGGGACATGAGGACACTGTGGGGAAGTGATGGAAGCATTTGCTGTCTTGATTGTGGTGATGGTTTCTTGGGTGTCACTGTCTTGATTGTGGTGATGGTTTCTTGGGTGTATATATATGTCACAATCTATCAATCTGTACACTTTAAATATGTGCAGTTAGTCAACATATATCAATTATACCTCAATAAAGATAAATGAGTACAAAGAGAAGTACAAACTGGCAGGAGTCTTCAAGACAAATTACTTGGGAAAGGAGAGGTGAGTGTGGAACAAGCCTGGCAGAAGGAATGGCAGAGAAGTTAGAAAGGAAGAGGGGAAAAATACTGAGCTTAAAATAAAAACAAACATGAAATGTTCACAATAAAAAACATAGAAAAATGTTAAGTTGACATCAGCAACAGGGTGGAGTGAGCCGTCTTCTTTGTCTCTCCCCCTTCAAACTGCAACTAAATGGACATTCATTGATCAGCAGAGGATACTCACATGGCACCTCAGGACGCCTGAGAGACCTGCAGTGTTATACATCAGAAAGTGGATGGACTACGCCCTGGGAGGAGGTGGAGATAGGTGAAAACTCTCCTGCCCCAGACAGCCTAGTACCTGAGAGTGACTCTCTCCTGGCTGACACACTCATAGCACTGCCACAGCCCCAAGGGTGGACATGTGTATCAGCGCAACTGTGGAAACAGGTGACTACAGCCCTAAGCCCCCCGTGATTGCCCTGTGGACCAGTGGGAAAATCCATGGTCCCACACTGGCCACAGGGAGAGTCTCTTGTCAGCACTAGTGGAGAGGCCCTGCCCACCAAGCACAATGGCTGGACTACCTAGGAGCAGAAGTGGCGTGGCTGGGTGAGCTACCCACTGGCTGCATTAAACACCCATAGCTCTGCTGCAGCCCTGAGTGGGGCAAGTGAGACCCAGTGGGACCATGAAAGTGGGCGAGGACAATCCAGAGCCCCAGCATGACTGCTCCTTGGTCCAGGGGGACAATCCATGGTCCCACAGTGGCCCCAGGGAGAGTCTCTACTTGGCCCTCATGGAGAGGCCCTACCCACCAAGCACAAAGGCTGGGCAACCTAAGAGCATAATTGGCATGGCTGGGCAAGATAACTGCTGGCTGCATTAGATCCCATAGCTCTGCTGCAGCCCAGACTGGTCAAGTGAGATCCAGCGGAACCAGATGGTGGCAGATCTGTGAATCTGGGTGAACCAGCTCTCAGCTGCTGCGAAAGCCCATAACACTGCTGCAGACTCTAAGGAGGGAGTGTGTCTAGGTGGGTCTGTGGGAGCAGGCATCAGCAACCAGAAGCCCCCGTGTGATTGTTCCCACAGCTGGCAGGAGACCCCATAGGGCCACTGCGACCCCAAGGAGGGGCTCGGGCTAGGTCAGGAACAGCTGACAGGTATCCTGGTCAGCACAGATTACACAGCTGCTACTCCCTCCCCCCAAGTGGCAGGAAGTGGAAGCAGTAACCAAACTCTATCTCTATGCAGAGGCATAAATCCATGCCATCAAGCAGTATGAAAAAATATATTAAATCTCCAGAAGAGAAGGAAAATGACAAGTACCCAGAAAACAATCCTGAAGACATAGAAATCTATAACCTAAATGACAAAGAATTCATAATAGCTATCGTTAAAAAACTCAACGAGTTTTTATAGAGATATAAACTCAACTCTCTCTATAGAGATAGAGAACTCAACAAGTTCAGGAGCCACATCACAAAAGAGCTTGGTACTATAAAGAAGAACCAATCAGAAATGTTGGCAATGAAAAACACAATGGAGGAGATTAAGAAAAATCTGGACTGTCTGAACAGTAGGGCTGATAATATGGAGGACAGAATTAGCAGTTTTGAGGATAGGAATATAGAAATGCTTCACATAGAGGAGGAGAGAAAAGTAAGACTAAAAAGAAATGAAGAAAGTCTCCAAGAAATATCTGACTCAATTAGGAAATGCAACATAAGGATTATAGGTATTCCAGAAGGAGAAGAGGGCAGAAAGCCTGTTCAAAGAAATAATGGCTGAGAACTTCCCAAACCTGGGGAGAGAGATGGAACTCCACGTGATAGAAGCTAATAGATCTCCATACTTTATCAATGTAAAAAGACCAACCCCAAGGCATATAATAGTGAAGCTTGCAAAAGTCAACAACAAAGAGAAAATATTAAGGGCAGCAAGGCAGAAGAAAATAACGTACAAAGGAACCCCTATCATGCTGTCAGCAGATTTCTCAGCAGAAACCTTACAGGCTAGGAGAGAGTGTGATGATATATTCAAAATTCTGAAAGACAAAACTTGCAGCCAAGAATACTCTATCCAGCAAGAGTATTCTTCAAATACGATGGAGAAATTAAAACTTTCCCAGATAAACAAAAGTTAAGGGAGTTCATCACCACAAGACCCCACCTACAAGAAATGCTCAGGAAGACCCTCATACTTGAAAAAAAAAAAAAGGAAAGGGGTTACAAAATCCTGAGCAAACGAGATAAGTAGAAAGACAAAATCAGAAATTTGCAGCTCTCCATCAGAACAGGTTAGCAAATGTTTAAGTATAACATTAAAGATAAAGGAAGGGAAACACCAAGAATAAAAGAATAAATATAATCTTGTCATTTTAACCACAAACTAACAACACAAGAAGAAAAAAAGATGTGACAATAACAACCTAGAAGGGGAAGAAGAAAAGGATGGAACCAGCTTAGTCTAAGGAAATAACAGGCTATCAGAAAATGTACTATCTCATCTGAGATGTTTTATACAGACCACATGGTAACCACTAAATAAATAATTAGAACAGAAACACAAGTTACAAATAAGAAGAAAACCAACATACAAAACTGCCTAACTGAATTGGTAGTCAAAATTCATGGGATGAGAAACAAAGGAAATGCAGGAGAACCAGAAAACAAGAGATAAAATGGCAGCATTAGGCTCCTACATTTCAATAATCACTCTAAATTTAAATGGATTGAATTCTCCAATCAAAAAACACAAGAGTGGCAGGATGGATTAAAGAACAAGACCCAACAACATGCTGCCTCCAGGAAACACACCTCAGCCCCAAAGACAAACACAGACTCAGAGTGCAGGGATGGAAGATGATACTCCAAGCTAATAGTGAACATAAGAAAGCAGGTGTCACCATACTTATATCAGACAAAGTAGACTTTGAGGCAAAACAGGTAGAGAGACAAAGAGGGGCAATTTATAATGATAAAAGGGACACTCCACCAAGAAGACATAACACTTATAAATACATATACACCCAACACAGGAGCACCAAAGTACATAAAGCAACTATCAACAAAACTAAAAGGAGACATCAACAACAACACAATAATAGTAGGGGACCTCAACACCCCACTAACACCAATGGATACATCATCCAGAGAGAAAGTCAACAAGGAAATTGTAGAATTAAATGAAAAACTAGACTAGCTGGACTTAATAGATACATACAGAACACTCCATCCAAAAACAGCAGGTTACACATTCTTCTCAAGTGCACATGGAACATTCTCAAGGATAGATCATATGTTGGGAAACAAAGCAAGTCTCAACAAATTTTAGAGGATTGAAATAATATCAAGCATCTTTTCTGACCATAATGCTATGAAACTAGAAACCAATTACAAGAATAACGCTGGGAAAAGGGCAAAGATGTCGAGATTAAACAACATGACACTGAACAACCAATGGATCATTGGAGAAATCAAATATTATCTAGAGACAATTAAAATGAAAATACACCATACCAACTCATTTGGGATGCAGCAAAAGCGGTCCTAAGAAGGAAATTCATCGCCATATAGCTCACCTCAATAAACGAGAAAAATTTCAAATAAGCTATCTCAAACTACACCTAACAGAATTAGAAAAAGAAGAACAAACAAAACCCAAAGGCAGTAGAAGGAGGAAAATAATAAAAGTTAGATGTGAAATAAATGAAATCAAAACAAAAAAGACAGTAGAAAGGATCAATGAAACAAAGAGCTGGTTCTTTGAGAAAATAAACAAAACTGACAAACCCTTAACCAGGCTCCCTAAGAAAAAAAGAGAGAATACTCAAATAAATAAAATCAGAAATGAAAGAGGAGAAATCACAATAGACACCACAGAAATACAAAAGATTATAAGAGAATACTATGAAAAACTATATCCAACAAAATGGACAACCTAGAAGAAATGGATAAATTCTTAGACTCTTACAACCTCCCAAAACTGAATCAGGAAGAAATAGAGAATCTGAATAGACCAATAACAAGTAAAGAGATTGAAACAGTAATAAAAACCTCCCCAAAAATAAAAGTCCAGGACCAGGTGGCTTCTCTGGAGAATTCTACCAAACATTCAACGAAGATTTAATACCTATCCTTCTCAAACTAGTCCAGAAAACTGAGGAAGATGGAGCACTTCCTAACACATTCTATGAGGCCAACGTCACCCTGATCCCAAAACCTGACATGGACAATACAAAGAAGGAAAACTACAGGTCAAAATCACTGATGAACATAGATGCAAAAATCCTCAACAAAATTTTGGCAAACCGAATACAACAATACATTAAAAAGATCATACACCATGATCAAGTGGGATTTATACCAGGGACACAAGGATGGTTCAACATCCACAAGTCAATCCACGTGATAACACCTTAACAAAATGAGAAACAAAAACCACATGATCATCTCAATAGACACAGAGAAAGCATTCAACAAGATCCAATATCCATTTATGAGAAAAACTCTCAATAAAATGAGTATAGAAGGAAAGTACTTCAACATAATAAAGGCCATATATGACAAACCCACAGCTGACATCATACTCAATGGGGAAAACCTGAAAGCCATCCCTCTGAGAACAGGAACAAGACAAGAGTGCCCACTCTCACCACTCTTATTCAACACAGTACTAGAGGTTTTGGCCAGAGCAATTAGGCAGCAAAAAGAAATAAAACAAATCCAAATAGGCAATGAAGAAGTGAAACTCTTGCTGTTTGCACACGACATGATCTTATGTATAGAAAACCCTTAAAAACCCATCGGAAAGCTACTAGAAGTAATCAACAATTACAGCAAAGTTGCAGAGTACAAAATCAACTTACATAAATCAGCAGCATTTCTATACTCTAATAACTAACAGGAAGAGAACTCAAGAACACGATCACATGCACAATTACAACAAAAAGAATAAAATATCTTGGAATAAATTTAACCAAGGAAGTAAAAGATCTATACAACGAAAACTATAAGACTTTCCTGAAAGAAATTGATGACGACATAAAGAGATGGAAAGATGTCCCATGCACATGGATTGGAAGAATAAACATAGTTAAAATGTCCATACTACCTAAAGCAATCTACAGATTCAAGACTATCCCAAACAGAATCCCAATGACACTCTTCACAGAAATAGAACAAAGAATCCTAAAATTCATATGGGGCAACAAAAGACTCTGAATTGCTAAAGCAATACTGAGAAAAAGGAACAAAGCTGGAGGCATCACAATCCCTGACTTCAAAATATACTACAAAGCTATTGTAATAAAAATAGCATAGTACTGGTACAAAAACAGGCACACAGATTAATGGAACAGAACTGAAAGCTCAGAAATAAAGCCACACATCTATGGACAGCTAATCTTCAACAAAGGACCTGAGAACATACAATGGAGAAAAGAAAGTCTCTTCAACAAATGGTGTTGGGAAAACTGGACAGCCACATGTAAAAGAATGAAAATAGGACATTCTTTTATGCCATTCACAAAAATAAACTCAATATGGATCAAAGACTTAAAGGTAAGACCTGAAACCATAAGACTTCTAGAAGAAAATATAGGCAATACACTCTTTGACATCAGTCTTAAAAGGATCTTTTCAGACACCATGTCTTCTCAGACAAGGGAAACAATAGAAAGAATAAGCAAATGGGACTTCATCAGACTAAAGAGCTTCTGCAAGGCAAGGGAAAACAGGATTGAAACAAAAACACAAACTACCAACTGGGAAGAAATATTTGTGAATCATATATCCGACAAAGGGTTAATCTCCATAATATATAAAGAACTCACACAACTCAACAAAAAAAATCAAAAAATGGGCAGCGGACAGAAACAGACATTTCTCCAAAGAAGACATATGGATGGTCAATAGGCACATGAAAAGATGCTCATCATCACTGATCAGTAGGGAAATGCAAATCAAAACTACACTAAGATATCACCTTACACCCATTATAATGGCTAAAATAACCAAAACAAAAAATAGCAAATGTTGGAGAGGTTGTGAAGAAAAAGCAACCCTCATACACTGCTGGTGGGAATGCAAACTGGTGCAGCCACTATCGAAAACAGTATGGAGATTCCTCAAAAAATTAAAAATAGAAATACCATATGACCCAGTCATCCCACTACTGAGTATCTATCCAAAGAACATGAAGTCAGCGATTCAAAGACACCCATGCACCCCTATGTTCACTGCAGCATTATTCACAATAGCCAAGATGTGGAAGCAACCTAAGTGCCCATGGACTGATGATTGGATAAAGAAGATATGGTATATATATACAATGGAATACTACTTGGCCACAAAAAAGGATAAAATCATTCCATTCACAACAACATGGATAGACCTTGAGGGTATTATGTTAAGTGAAATAAGCCAGAGAGAGAAAGACAATCTCTGTATGACTCCACTCATATGTGGAAGATAAACAAACACATGGACAAAGAGAACAGATTAGTGGTTACCAGGGGAAAGGGGGGTAGGGGGTGGACACAAAGGGTGAAGTGGCATATCTACAATATGACTGACAATAATGTACAACTGAAATTTCACAAGGTTGTAAACTATCATAACCTCAATAAAAAATAAAATAGAAAAAAAATTGTAAGGCATTTCTGAGAAATTTGTGCCCATTTCAAGAAATAGAGTCAAATGCATTAGCAAATTAAGAAATGTAATGGACTATGGGAAAAGCCTAAATCACAATTAGATAAATAAAGAGTTGGAGTCTGTGTAAAAAAAAAAAATGTTTAAAATTACTAATTCCAGTCATTGGTTTTACAATTTGTGCATGATGGCTGCTGTTTTTCGAATTCTCCCCCACTTGTAAGCACTTATGTCCAGTCCCAGAATCAAGAAGGGATATCTTCAGATAACTCTCTAAAACTTGGGACGTTTTTGCAAATTTTTGTGTGTCTTCTGAGTTTTTGATCCATTTTCGGCAGTAACAGTCAGCGTTGCCTGTCCTGCGTGCTTGGCAACATTCTTGCTACTTTTTATGATTGTGTCTCCAGTTCTAAGTAAGCTGTTGAATCAGTCAGGGCCCTTCCTGTTGCAGGTTAGAGAAGTTCAACTCACATCAGCTTAAGCAAAAAAGGAAATTCATCACCTCACATAACAAAAAGCCTGGGGACATGTCTAGTTTCAGTCATTGCTCCATTCTCTTTCTACTCCCCTCCCCTCCCCTTCCTCTACTCTTTCTTTCCCTTTTTCCCCTTCTGCTTCCTCGTCCACCTCCTCCTCTTCCCTCCCTGCTCCCTCTGTCTCTCAGCACTGCTTTAGTTTCTCTAGGACAGGCCCTCTCCAGAAGGGGATGCAGAGCACCAGCTTACATTATTTTTGCAGCTAGCCATCCAGGAAGAAAAGGAAATTCTTTCTCCAACCATTCCAACAAGAACTCCAGGACTGAGTCTTGTGGGACAGCCTTGGATCACAAGCCCACCCCCAAATCCATTGCTGTGGCCATGGGCACAGGATGCACCTGATGAGGATCAAGGCCACCCCAGGGAGAGAAGCCGAAGGCATCCTAGCCTACATGCTGATCTATATCATCCTCTGGGAAGCATAGGACGTCCTGACCTGGTTTGACCTGATTCATATCCAAAGTTATACGACCACCTGATAACCAGATCCCACCTGCACTGATACCATTTTAATGACTTTTTTACATGATCTTTCTTTTGTCTAGTAAAAAATAAGTCACATATCTATGCCTTATAAATTTAGCCCCAACCCTCAACACATTGCAGCTCTTCACTGCCTGTGGGTCCTGTCCCCATGCTTGCAGCTCTTCTCTGCCCATGGGTCCTGTCCCCATGCTTGCAGCTCTTCTCTGCCCTTGGGTACTGTCCCCACGCTGCAGCTCATACTGCCCATGGGTCCTGTCCCCATGCTATTCTCTGAATAAACGAGCACTAGTACCAGACCTTGACAGTCCAAGAAATCTTTCAACTCTTCAGCTCACCGAGCCCACATCACACCGATTGGCCTGGATCAGGTGCTCACCCTGGAGTCCCTGGGGTGAGAAAGGGTGAAGTTAGGTCACTTACAGCACAGGGACTGGAAGTGGGGGAGT
>NW_025804144.1:0-1200 GCF_021613505.1 Equus quagga
TCAACAAAAAGGAAGACAGATATATCCATTAATAGACAATTAAAAATTAATGTTAGATCACTATGTGTGTTTTGGCATTTATCTTGGAAAGAGTTCAAAGAATTGAGTGTCACTGCTGTAACAAAATTGTCTCCATTCCTATTTATTTATGTGAATGAGGTTTCTCCGTGCCTACACTGATTAAAACAAAAGATTTTCCAACATAAAAATCCATTACGATAAGATACAATGCTGTGAAGGAGGTAAATGGACAGTCAAGGAGAAAAAAAAACTGTAAAGTTTCTATTAGAAAAGACCCTGTTCATGTATTTTTTAAATAGCTTATGATCGGTATTCAATTTCTATGTTATTTATAATATTTTTTAAAGAAATAGCAATTTTATTTTCAAATGTTAAAACTACAATGTGCCAGAAATTGCATTCTTTGCAAGCATTCACAAGGAAAAATATTTTAGAAGTTCAGTTTAAAATGCTCAAGAGAGCACCTAGATTTAAAAAATTCTTTTAGAGAATACACAAGCAAAAAAAATTTGAAGACCATTACTCTAAAGAAACTCTTACAGGAATGTATGAAGATATTTTTATAAGAAACCTCATAATGGTAAAAGCTAGGAACAACCCAAATATCCATCAACAGTAGATTGGATAAACAAATCGTAGAATACCCATACAAGGGAATAATATGCAGCAGTAAAAACGAACAAAACACAGTTACCTGCGTCAACGTGGATAAACACCACATACGTTATGTTGAACAAAAGAAGCAATTTCCGGGAGCATACAGAGTCGGATTCCGTTGTTTCTAGAGGCAGAAACACAGGAAGTGAGGCAAAAGTTCATCAGTAGGGATATCATGGGAATATTGTGCAGCCATTAAAAAGGACTATTAGGATGGCTAAAATTAAATAGACTGGCCGCACGAAGTGCTGGCAAGGATGTGGAGGAACTGGTTGGGATATAAAATGGTGCAATCACTTTGGAAAACAGTTGGTCAGTTTCTTAGTCTAAGCTAGCCATCCAGGAAGAAAAGGCAATTCTTTCTCCAACCATTCCAACAATAACTCCAGGACTGAGTCTTGTGGGACAGCCTCAGATCACAAGCCCACCCCCAAATCCATCACTGTGGCCACGGTGGCAGGATGCACCGATTGGCCTGGATCAGGTGCTCACCCCGGATCCCCTCGGGTGAGAGGGGGTGAA
>NW_025804145.1:0-2781 GCF_021613505.1 Equus quagga
CCCTCAGACCAGGGTGGTTGTTTCAGGAGTGGGCACATGGCCCAAGCTGGTCACATGAGAATAAATCTTAGGGCTACCAGAAAAGGCTCTTGCTTTTTACGCTGAACTTGAACCTGGAAGGCTGTAAAGCTGGAGCTGCAGCAGCCATATTGCCCCCATGAGAGGTCCTCCTGGAGCCGCCAGAGACACGCCAGGAGCCTGAGAAGGAAGCCAGCTTGTGGAAGTCAGAGCTGAGAGATGGGAAAAAACCACTGCTGATGATATTGCTCGAGCTTTGACTGCAGCAGTGCCTGAAGCCAGATTCACTCTTGACCGTTTGGGTGTGTGACCAATAATCTTTTGCTTAAGCCACTTCCATTGAAAGACTTTTAATTAATAGTCTGAAAGACTGGGATCCAGTAACTGGCATTTAAATTGGTTGCCCACGAATCTCTAGGTCCCAGATCCTACGGTGCTGCACTCGAAGTGTCTTGAGCCGGGGGCCATTTCTGGGAGCGAAGCCAGGTGTGCTGCTCCATTGCTGTTACGTGGTGGGATAAACATCACAGTTCTGGGAAAAATCACCTGTGCACCAATGCGAGTCCACACTGTGCTGTCACCATCCTCCAGATTTATCACTCCCTTGTCAGCGAATTTGGGTTATGAAACAGATGTGTAACAGAAGAGATTACGTATATTCTTTGCAATGTATGCAAATACACGCATGCATATATATAAATATAGGCATATTATTTACATATGCGTAGGATCGTTTTGGAAGGAATCACCAAGACTTGACCACCTCAAGGGGGGAAACTGAGCATCTAGAAGATGAGGTAGGCGGGAGACTTTTCATTGTGTACCCTTCGCATGTTTTGAATATTCCTTAATCAAAAAAATAACAAGTTAAATCATTAAAAAACTTTTAAAAAATTAAAGAAAGGCCTCCCCTGGATCCCCTCTGTCCTCTCTCAGCCAGCAGCTATCTGGCTTCATCACTAAACCATCTGCTTTTGTCACTTTACTTCTTGAAAGCACGACCACGTGACATCCTCGGGTCCATGGAATGACCCCGCCTGCATGGAGAACTCAGGGTGCAGTCTGGCCCGAGAAAGAGGGCACAAAAGCTCACAAACCTGGAAGAGCCCTCCTCCCAAGTGACTGAGCCGTCTCTCTGGGGAGAGCTGAGATTCCCAGTAGGGCCGTGACACTGCAGAGCAAAGTCCCCTTTTGCAGACGTTTTGGGAGTTGGGAGTCCCTGCCTGACAGACAGGGGCCCCTAATCAGACTCCTGGGTAGGCGGTGGCCTGGGGAAAGTCTGCACACGGGCAGTGGCAGCCGGTGCAGACTGCCTCCTCCTTCCTCTGTAACAATGAACAGAGAGCCAAGGACGACCAGGTACGTGAGGGAAGCACAAGGCTCACTGAGCTGACAGAAAAACAGACCCTAAGAGGGACAGAGGGAAATGAAGAGCATCCAAACAGCACCTTGAGCAAGATGAAGACAGTGGGACCACATCGCATCTATCAGCAATAAGAACACGCTAGGTGCAGAGACCATTAGGGGCAAGAGTTACTTGGAGATTAAAAATATAGTTGCTGAAGTTAAAAAAAGTCCAAGAAAAATCTAGAACATAAAAGAATGAAAAGAGAAGAGGCCTGAAATATGAAAGACAATATAAGAGTGAAAGAGGACAGTCCCCTGGCCACGGTTCTGCTAGTGAAACCTCCGCCAGCGAGAGCGTCTGAAAGAGAGGGCAGAGAAAGGGCTAGGGAGGAAAGGTCAATAAGAAGAAAATCACACAGAGTTAAGGAAGGACTTTAATTTGCAGCATGAAAAGCCCACTTAGTGGCAAGCACAAGAAATAGGAAAAAATATACTGTTTCCGACTCAGACCCATCTTCATGAAATTTCAGAGCACCAAGCATAAGGAAGCCAGTCCCGGGGGTCTAGTGGTTAAGATCTGGCGCTCTTGCTGCCGAGGCCCAGGTTCATTTTCCCGCCAGGGAACCACATCACTCGTCTGTCAGAGTCACACCACGGTGGCTGCATGTTGCTGTGATGCTGAAAGCTGTGCCAGTGGTATTTCAAATACCATCAGGGTCACCCATGGTGGGCAGCTTTCAGCAGAGCTTCCGGACTAGACAGACTAGGAAGAAGGACCTGGTCACCGACTTCTGACAAAACTGGCCACGAAAACCCTCTGAACTAGCACTGGGAGGTGAGAAGATGATGCAAAGACCAGGCAGGTTTCTGGACGGGGAATGGACTTGATGGCACCGACAACTAACAATAAAGGCTAAGGAGAAGATTCCAGACCTTAAACAACAAGCAACAGTAACAAACGTATAGGCCCTCACAGAGGTATAGGCATCAGATTGGCATCAGACCTAATGTAAGCTGGGGGACAGATGGAGCAATGTCAGAATTTTGAGAGAAAACGGTTTTGGACTGGGATTTTTAAATGCAGTCAATCCAGCTATTGAACGAAGGGGCAGAAAAAAAACTTTTTTCACACCATCAGAAATTCAGAAAGTTTGCCTCTTATACACCTTTTTTATGATAGATATTTGACGATCTACTCTGGAAAAACAAGGGAGAAAGCCAGCCAGAGGAGCGACGGGATCCAGCAGTGGCCCTGACCCGGAAGAAGGAGGAGGAGGAGAGTCGGCGGCAGGTGGGAGGCGTGGGAATGAGGAGGGAGGGCGGGCGAAGATGCCCTCCTCTTCCGCGGGAGAGGCTGGAAATAGTCACCACTGTTGGTGGGACAGGAAAGACAGGTATACGTTGGTAGAGAGGGCA
>NW_025804146.1:0-2781 GCF_021613505.1 Equus quagga
TGCCCTCTCTACCAACGTATACCTGTCTTTCCTGTCCCACCAACAGTGGTGACTATTTCCAGCCTCTCCCGCGGAAGAGGAGGGCATCTTCGCCCGCCCTCCCTCCTCATTCCCACGCCTCCCACCTGCCGCCGACTCTCCTCCTCCTCCTTCTTCCGGGTCAGGGCCACTGCTGGATCCCGTCGCTCCTCTGGCTGGCTTTCTCCCTTGTTTTTCCAGAGTAGATCGTCAAATATCTATCATAAAAAAGGTGTATAAGAGGCAAACTTTCTGAATTTCTGATGGTGTGAAAAAAGTTTTTTTTCTGCCCCTTCGTTCAATAGCTGGATTGACTGCATTTAAAAATCCCAGTCCAAAACCGTTTTCTCTCAAAATTCTGACATTGCTCCATCTGTCCCCCAGCTTACATTAGGTCTGATGCCAATCTGATGCCTATACCTCTGTGAGGGCCTATACGTTTGTTACTGTTGCTTGTTGTTTAAGGTCTGGAATCTTCTCCTTAGCCTTTATTGTTAGTTGTCGGTGCCATCAAGTCCATTCCCCGTCCAGAAACCTGCCTGGTCTTTGCATCATCTTCTCACCTCCCAGTGCTAGTTCAGAGGGTTTTCGTGGCCAGTTTTGTCAGAAGTCGGTGACCAGGTCCTTCTTCCTAGTCTGTCTAGTCCGGAAGCTCTGCTGAAAGCTGCCCACCATGGGTGACCCTGATGGTATTTGAAATACCACTGGCACAGCTTTCAGCATCACAGCAACATGCAGCCACCGTGGTGTGACTCTGACAGACGAGTGATGTGGTTCCCTGGCGGGAAAATGAACCTGGGCCTCGGCAGCAAGAGCGCCAGATCTTAACCACTAGACCCCCGGGACTGGCTTCCTTATGCTTGGTGCTCTGAAATTTCATGAAGATGGGTCTGAGTCGGAAACAGTATATTTTTTCCTATTTCTTGTGCTTGCCACTAAGTGGGCTTTTCATGCTGCAAATTAAAGTCCTTCCTTAACTCTGTGTGATTTTCTTCTTATTGACCTTTCCTCCCTAGCCCTTTCTCTGCCCTCTCTTTCAGACGCTCTCGCTGGCGGAGGTTTCACTAGCAGAACCGTGGCCAGGGGACTGTCCTCTTTCACTCTTATATTGTCTTTCATATTTCAGGCCTCTTCTCTTTTCATTCTTTTATGTTCTAGATTTTTCTTGGACTTTTTTTAACTTCAGCAACTATATTTTTAATCTCCAAGTAACTCTTGCCCCTAATGGTCTCTGCACCTAGCGTGTTCTTATTGCTGATAGATGCGATGTGGTCCCACTGTCTTCATCTTGCTCAAGGTGCTGTTTGGATGCTCTTCATTTCCCTCTGTCCCTCTTAGGGTCTGTTTTTCTGTCAGCTCAGTGAGCCTTGTGCTTCCCTCACGTACCTGGTCGTCCTTGGCTCTCTGTTCATTGTTACAGAGGAAGGAGGAGGCAGTCTGCACCGGCTGCCACTGCCCGTGTGCAGACTTTCCCCAGGCCACCGCCTACCCAGGAGTCTGATTAGGGGCCCCTGTCTGTCAGGCAGGGACTCCCAACTCCCAAAACGTCTGCAAAAGGGGACTTTGCTCTGCAGTGTCACGGCCCTACTGGGAATCTCAGCTCTCCCCAGAGAGACGGCTCAGTCACTTGGGAGGAGGGCTCTTCCAGGTTTGTGAGCTTTTGTGCCCTCTTTCTCGGGCCAGACTGCACCCTGAGTTCTCCATGCAGGCGGGGTCATTCCATGGACCCGAGGATGTCACGTGGTCGTGCTTTCAAGAAGTAAAGTGACAAAAGCAGATGGTTTAGTGATGAAGCCAGATAGCTGCTGGCTGAGAGAGGACAGAGGGGATCCAGGGGAGGCCTTTCTTTAATTTTTTAAAAGTTTTTTAATGATTTAACTTGTTATTTTTTTGATTAAGGAATATTCAAAACATGCGAAGGGTACACAATGAAAAGTCTCCCGCCTACCTCATCTTCTAGATGCTCAGTTTCCCCCCTTGAGGTGGTCAAGTCTTGGTGATTCCTTCCAAAACGATCCTACGCATATGTAAATAATATGCCTATATTTATATATATGCATGCGTGTATTTGCATACATTGCAAAGAATATACGTAATCTCTTCTGTTACACATCTGTTTCATAACCCAAATTCGCTGACAAGGGAGTGATAAATCTGGAGGATGGTGACAGCACAGTGTGGACTCGCATTGGTGCACAGGTGATTTTTCCCAGAACTGTGATGTTTATCCCACCACGTAACAGCAATGGAGCAGCACACCTGGCTTCGCTCCCAGAAATGGCCCCCGGCTCAAGACACTTCGAGTGCAGCACCGTAGGATCTGGGACCTAGAGATTCGTGGGCAACCAATTTAAATGCCAGTTACTGGATCCCAGTCTTTCAGACTATTAATTAAAAGTCTTTCAATGGAAGTGGCTTAAGCAAAAGATTATTGGTCACACACCCAAACGGTCAAGAGTGAATCTGGCTTCAGGCACTGCTGCAGTCAAAGCTCGAGCAATATCATCAGCAGTGGTTTTTTCCCATCTCTCAGCTCTGACTTCCACAAGCTGGCTTCCTTCTCAGGCTCCTGGCGTGTCTCTGGCGGCTCCAGGAGGACCTCTCATGGGGGCAATATGGCTGCTGCAGCTCCAGCTTTACAGCCTTCCAGGTTCAAGTTCAGCGTAAAAAGCAAGAGCCTTTTCTGGTAGCCCTAAGATTTATTCTCATGTGACCAGCTTGGGCCATGTGCCCACTCCTGAAACAACCACCCTGGTCTGAGGG
>NW_025804147.1:0-5874 GCF_021613505.1 Equus quagga
TTTATTTATTTATTTATTTATTTATTTATTTATTTATTTATTTATTTTTTGAGGAAGATTAGCCCTGAGCTAACTGCTGCCAATCTCCTCTTTTTGCTGAGGAAGACTGGCCCTGAGCTAACATCCATGCCCATCTTCCTCTATTTTATACATGGGACGCCTACCACAGCTTGGCTTTTGCCAAGCAGTGCCATGTCCGCACCCGGGATCCGAACGGGTGAACCCCGGGCCACCGAGAAGCGGAACGTGTGCACTTAACCGCTGCGCCACCTGGCCGGCCCCCCAACATTTATTAAGGATACAGAAAGTACAAATCTCAGTTCACAAATCTCTATTTCAAGAAATGAAACTTTATTTCAAAGAAGACATATAAATAGCCAAGAGGTATATGAAAAGGTGCCCAACATCACGAATTATTAGGGAAATGCAAATCAAAACCACAACAAAATATCACCTCACGCCTGTTAGAATGCCTATTATGAAAAAGTCAAGAAATAACAAGTGATGGTGAGGATGAGAAGAAAAGGGAAAACTTGTATACTGTTGGTAGGGATATAAACTGGTGCAGCCACTGTGGACAACAGTATGGCACTTCCTTAAAACATTAAAATTAGAACTACCATGTGATCCAGTAATCCTACTTCTGGGTATATAGCCAAAAAATTGAGATCAGGATCTTGAAGAAATATCTTCACTCCCATGTTCATTGCAGCATTATTCACAATAAGCAAGTAATGGAAACAACCTAAATGTCCATTGACAGATGAATGGATAAGTAAAATGTGATATATGTAAAATGGAATATTGTTCAGCCATAATAAAGGGAGGAAATCCTGCCTTTTGCAGCAACACAGATGAACCTAGTGGACATTATGCTGAGTGAAGTAAGCCAGACACAGAAAGACAAGTACTGTATAAGCTCCTTCGTATAAAATGTTCAACTCTCGAAAGCAGAGAGTGGAAAGGTGGTTGCAGGGGGCTGGAGGGTGGCGGAAATGGGGACATGTTGGTCCAAGGGCATAAACCTTCAGTTATAAGATGAATAAGTTCTGGGGATCTAATGCACAGCATGGTGACTATAGTTAACACTGTATTGTACACTTGAAATTTTCTAAGAGTAGATCTTAAGTGTTCTCACCAAGGGAAAAAAAAGTAACTACGTGATGTGATAGATTTGTTAATTAGCTTGATTGTAGTAATCATTTTATTTATTTATTTTAAAGATTTTATTTTTCCTTTTTCTCCCAAAGCCCCCTGGTACATAGTTGCGTATTTTTTTAGTTGTGGGTCCTTCTAGTTGTGGCATGTGGGACGCCGCCTCAGCATGGCCTAGATGAGCAGTGTCATGTCCGCACCCAGGATTCGAACTGGCGAAACCCTAGGCCTCCGGAGCGGAGCACACCAACTTAACCACTGGGCCACGGGGCCAGCCCCGTGTAATAATCATTTTACAATGTGTATGTGTATCAAATCATTATGTTGTACATCCTAAATATATACAATTTTTCTTTGTCTATTTATACCTCAATAAAGCTTGGGGGGGATTAAACTTTATTTTTCCTCTACCTTAAGTTCTGTTATTTCTGTAGCATGCCAAAAACCACTCTCAGTCATTTGAGAACCCTGCCTCCTTCCTCAGCGTGGCTTCCAAATGTTGCCATCACTATGTACTTCTCCGCAGCTGGTCTTCAGTCCCTGTCCTATGCTTTGCTATCACACCTTCCTTTGATCCCAGCCATGTGACTTTGAATCCAGCTCTCTCTCAGCTACTTCTGTGCCCCTCTCCAGTACATGGGGATGAGTTAGCATCTCCCACGCCATGCAGTCACGGGGACTTCAGGCTGCCTTCTGAGGCCCTGCCTGCCTACCTTCTCAGACCCCTCCGTGCCTCAGCACCACCAGGAGGGCTTGTTAAATCACGGAATGCTGGGCCCCACTCCTGAAGCTTCTGACTCAGTGGTTCTGGAGTGAGGCTCAAAAATTTACATTTCAAACAAGCTGGCAGGGGACACTGATGCTACAGGTCTGGGGACCAGGCTTTGAGAACCAGAGGCCTGGACTTACCATGAAGCCACTTATTCTGGGGCTCTAACCAGGAAGGGGGTCGACCCTCTACATTCAGATTACCCAAACGAATGTAAGTTCTATTATTTGCTACTATTTATTCCTTGTCTCTCAGAGTTTGGCCTAGTGGGAAAGGGAGGAGACAGGGTCACTCTTTGCGAAAGACTCAAAATCTACACATTCCTAACTTCTCCAACTCTCCTCCTCCTCCATCCAGAGAGTCTCTGTGTAGACCAGGGCCAGCAAATCTTTTCTGTCAAAGGCCATATAGTAACTATTTTAGGCTTTGTGGACTATATACTTTCTGATGCAACTACCCAATTCTGCCATTGGAGTGCAAAAGTAGCCATAAACAGTATGTGAATAAATGGTGTGTTTCAACTAATTTTTATTGACCTTGAAATCTGATTTTCATATAATTCTTCTTCTTCTCATTTTGACTTTTTTCAGTCATTTGACACTGTGAAAACCATCCTTCGCTGACAGGCTTTATAAAAACAGGTGTGGAGTGGATTGAGCCCACAGGAAGATTTGGCCTGCTGCCTATAGTTTACTGATCCTTGCTCTTCAGCATAACTTCTGCACAACCTTTTCCAAATTTGAAATCTGCCCTTTTGGTGGATGGAACTTAGTGGTAAGTTACAAACACATGGGATGTCTCCACATCAGCTTAAGACAAGAAAAAAGATGGCTCTTACACCTCATTTTAACTGCTGGGTGAATGTGTCTAGAACTGTGAGGGCTAAATCCTCACTTTATCTCAAACATGATTATTATAGATGAGATGAGGGCATGAGACAGTTATGAAGCCAGGAAAGAAAACTAACTGATCGTAGTCCACATTCTGCAGTTTGATACTTGATATTGATGAATAAATAAAAATCTCCAGCTTCTCTAAACAACTTACCTGTGTGAAAAGGATACCTAATATTCTGCTCAAATTAGCTGGATGGTTTAGCAAAATAGCATAGCAGATGCTCAGTAATGAGTGAATGTCTCTCCTCTTAGAAAAGTGATTCTCAACCTTGGCTGCATATCAGCATCACCTGGAAAACTTTTACAACTGCAAGTGCCCAGACCGCTCTCCCACCAGTGAAATCAGAATGTCTGGTAATAAGAACTCTCCAGGTGATTCTAATTTGTATGCAAGGTTGAGAACCATGACTGTAGTATAATATTCAGAATTTCTGCTCTTTGGGTGCACTGTGTCATGTCTAAGTTCAAAAGACAGAGTTTGCAATACTTGCATCATCCTGTGTGGCCTAAGTCCTAAGTAGATGCTGATCCTTTGATTGTAGACACCTGGCCTTTCTTCTTACCTTGAACCTGTGTGCCAGGGCCAGGTGAATTCGAGGTGGGCTTCTGGAGTCTGTGTCTGTAACTTAGCAACAAAGAATGCTTCAGGTACAAACCAGTTTAAAAAAATAGCAAAAGACTTGAACAGATACATCACAAGAGAAAATAGATGAATAAGCACATGAAAAGGTTCTCAACATTTTTAGTCATGAGGGAAATGCATATTAAAGCCATAAGAGATACAATTTCACACCCTCTGACAACACCAAAAGACCAGCAATACCCAATATTAGCAAGGATAGAGAAACTGGACCCTCACCCAGAGCTGATGAGACATAAAACGGCACAACTACTTAAACTGGTTAGCAGTTTCTTATAAAGATAAACACTCGCTTGTCCAACGACCCAGCAATCCCACTCCTAAGAAATAAAAACAAATGTCCACTAGAAACATTCAAGAATATTCTCAGTAGCTTTATTCATAATAGTTCAAAATTGCAAACAACTCTTGTGTCTGTCACCGAGGAAATGGATAAATGGTACAGTGTTCATACAGTAGAATACTACTCAGCAATAAGAAGGAATGAGCAATTAGTGCATACAAAAACACAGGTGAATCTCAGAAGCATTATGTTGAGTGAAAGAAGCATGACACAGAATACACACTGTGTTTCCATCTAGATGAGATTCAAAGAGAGGCAAACTGCTCTATGGTGATAGAAATCAGAGCAGTTGTTTTCTGGGGGCTGGGGAGGCGAGGAACACAAGCATTGACTGGAAAAGAGCAGGGGAATAAAGGAACTTTTCGGAGAGAGAGAAATATTCTGAAGCTTCATTGGACTGGTAGTTACCCAGGTGAATACAGCTGTCAAAACTCATAGAACTGTACACTTAAGATCTATGCCTTTTATGGTGTATAAGTTATAGCTCAATTTAAAGACCATGTAAGAAGAAGGCTTGAGGCCCTAACACACATCATTGACCCCTCTCTCCAGGGGCCTTCTCAACCTTGGCTGAGGTGAGAATGGGCACAGGTCTGAAGAGCACTCGGCCCGTTGCTGGGTCCCAGAGCTTCCTCTGCATGAGGGAAAGGCCCAGAGGTGGTGAAGTGAAGGAGAGTTTCGAGAACATCAAGCAGCGCGCTGTGCAGCACCGCGGTTCTGCTGGAGTGTAGGGTATGGAAAACGGAGGCTGGGAGACAAATGGCGAGGTGCCCCCTGTATGCCAGATGGAAGAGCTTGATCTTTACTGTAGGCAATGGAATCTGCTGGAGGCTTGGGCAGAGAATGCTTCTCAAATCAATGCCTTCTCCAGGGTTTCACTGATTCCCCTTTGATTCCTGCTTAAAGGCTTTGGAATTCAGAGGAATTCATGAAACCTGGCAGCTAACGTTCCTCCTGGATTCTACCAAGTTTCTAACCTTAGCCCTCTGAAGATGAGCAGAAGCATGAAGGCTGCATTTACTTTGGATGCGGACTTGTTTTTTCCTTTTCTAATACCAGGGAGAGGCTTTCATGGAAAATTTCCAGAGGAGCTTACCTTCTGGCTCCATTTTCCTCATCTCCAATGCACTCCTCACACTCTGCCATTCCCATTCTACTGTTCTTCTTAAACCTTTCTCACATACAACACCAATTCTATTGGTTAGGACTCTATGTTAGTTTATCTATTGCTGTGGAACAAATTACCCCAAAACTTAGTTGCATTAAAACAACGATAATCATTTATTGTCTTTCACATTTTTTGTGGGTCAGGGTATTAGACAGGGCGCCACCAAAACGGCTTATCTCTGCTCCTTGATGTGTCGGGTCTCAGCTCGAAGACTTGAAGACTGGAGGCTGGAATCACCTGAAGGCTCATTCACTCACATCTAGTGATCGATTCTGACTGTCAGCTGAGACCTAAGCTGGGCCTGTTGGCTAGTACACCTACACGTGGACTCTCCTGGGGGCTTATGTTTCCTCACAAGACAGTGGGTGGGTTAAAAGGCAAGCAGAGAGAGAAATGGAGCTGTACCTCTTTACACCTTAGCCTCAGACTTCACATAGCATCACCATGCCGTACTCCACTGGTACGGCAGTGACAAGCCCCACCCAGACTCAAGGGGTGGGAACACAGACCCCACCTATTAGGGGGAGGAGTGTCAGTCGCATTGCAAGAAGAGCACATGAAATGGGATAAATATATTGATGCAGCCATCTTTGGAAAATGTCATCTACCATGAACTCTTTGGTTTCATGTTACAGAAAACCCAAGACTGACTGGTTTAAACAAAGAGGGTATTTATTGACTCACATATGTGAAAACTCCAGGGGTGGGCCGACTCCAAATAAGGCTTGAATGAACCTCAAGCTATGTCACCAGAACCCAGTTTCTCCCTCTTCATCTCCGGGCTCAGCTTCTCCTGTGCCGGCTTGACTCTCAGGCAGATTCTTCCCTCATGGTGGCAAGATGCTGCCACAGCTTTATCCACATATCTTCTCTTGCTCAATTACTTCAGGAAAAGAGAAGTCT
>NW_025804148.1:0-5874 GCF_021613505.1 Equus quagga
AGACTTCTCTTTTCCTGAAGTAATTGAGCAAGAGAAGATATGTGGATAAAGCTGTGGCAGCATCTTGCCACCATGAGGGAAGAATCTGCCTGAGAGTCAAGCCGGCACAGGAGAAGCTGAGCCCGGAGATGAAGAGGGAGAAACTGGGTTCTGGTGACATAGCTTGAGGTTCATTCAAGCCTTATTTGGAGTCGGCCCACCCCTGGAGTTTTCACATATGTGAGTCAATAAATACCCTCTTTGTTTAAACCAGTCAGTCTTGGGTTTTCTGTAACATGAAACCAAAGAGTTCATGGTAGATGACATTTTCCAAAGATGGCTGCATCAATATATTTATCCCATTTCATGTGCTCTTCTTGCAATGCGACTGACACTCCTCCCCCTAATAGGTGGGGTCTGTGTTCCCACCCCTTGAGTCTGGGTGGGGCTTGTCACTGCCGTACCAGTGGAGTACGGCATGGTGATGCTATGTGAAGTCTGAGGCTAAGGTGTAAAGAGGTACAGCTCCATTTCTCTCTCTGCTTGCCTTTTAACCCACCCACTGTCTTGTGAGGAAACATAAGCCCCCAGGAGAGTCCACGTGTAGGTGTACTAGCCAACAGGCCCAGCTTAGGTCTCAGCTGACAGTCAGAATCGATCACTAGATGTGAGTGAATGAGCCTTCAGGTGATTCCAGCCTCCAGTCTTCAAGTCTTCGAGCTGAGACCCGACACATCAAGGAGCAGAGATAAGCCGTTTTGGTGGCGCCCTGTCTAATACCCTGACCCACAAAAAATGTGAAAGACAATAAATGATTATCGTTGTTTTAATGCAACTAAGTTTTGGGGTAATTTGTTCCACAGCAATAGATAAACTAACATAGAGTCCTAACCAATAGAATTGGTGTTGTATGTGAGAAAGGTTTAAGAAGAACAGTAGAATGGGAATGGCAGAGTGTGAGGAGTGCATTGGAGATGAGGAAAATGGAGCCAGAAGGTAAGCTCCTCTGGAAATTTTCCATGAAAGCCTCTCCCTGGTATTAGAAAAGGAAAAAACAAGTCCGCATCCAAAGTAAATGCAGCCTTCATGCTTCTGCTCATCTTCAGAGGGCTAAGGTTAGAAACTTGGTAGAATCCAGGAGGAACGTTAGCTGCCAGGTTTCATGAATTCCTCTGAATTCCAAAGCCTTTAAGCAGGAATCAAAGGGGAATCAGTGAAACCCTGGAGAAGGCATTGATTTGAGAAGCATTCTCTGCCCAAGCCTCCAGCAGATTCCATTGCCTACAGTAAAGATCAAGCTCTTCCATCTGGCATACAGGGGGCACCTCGCCATTTGTCTCCCAGCCTCCGTTTTCCATACCCTACACTCCAGCAGAACCGCGGTGCTGCACAGCGCGCTGCTTGATGTTCTCGAAACTCTCCTTCACTTCACCACCTCTGGGCCTTTCCCTCATGCAGAGGAAGCTCTGGGACCCAGCAACGGGCCGAGTGCTCTTCAGACCTGTGCCCATTCTCACCTCAGCCAAGGTTGAGAAGGCCCCTGGAGAGAGGGGTCAATGATGTGTGTTAGGGCCTCAAGCCTTCTTCTTACATGGTCTTTAAATTGAGCTATAACTTATACACCATAAAAGGCATAGATCTTAAGTGTACAGTTCTATGAGTTTTGACAGCTGTATTCACCTGGGTAACTACCAGTCCAATGAAGCTTCAGAATATTTCTCTCTCTCCGAAAAGTTCCTTTATTCCCCTGCTCTTTTCCAGTCAATGCTTGTGTTCCTCGCCTCCCCAGCCCCCAGAAAACAACTGCTCTGATTTCTATCACCATAGAGCAGTTTGCCTCTCTTTGAATCTCATCTAGATGGAAACACAGTGTGTATTCTGTGTCATGCTTCTTTCACTCAACATAATGCTTCTGAGATTCACCTGTGTTTTTGTATGCACTAATTGCTCATTCCTTCTTATTGCTGAGTAGTATTCTACTGTATGAACACTGTACCATTTATCCATTTCCTCGGTGACAGACACAAGAGTTGTTTGCAATTTTGAACTATTATGAATAAAGCTACTGAGAATATTCTTGAATGTTTCTAGTGGACATTTGTTTTTATTTCTTAGGAGTGGGATTGCTGGGTCGTTGGACAAGCGAGTGTTTATCTTTATAAGAAACTGCTAACCAGTTTAAGTAGTTGTGCCGTTTTATGTCTCATCAGCTCTGGGTGAGGGTCCAGTTTCTCTATCCTTGCTAATATTGGGTATTGCTGGTCTTTTGGTGTTGTCAGAGGGTGTGAAATTGTATCTCTTATGGCTTTAATATGCATTTCCCTCATGACTAAAAATGTTGAGAACCTTTTCATGTGCTTATTCATCTATTTTCTCTTGTGATGTATCTGTTCAAGTCTTTTGCTATTTTTTTAAACTGGTTTGTACCTGAAGCATTCTTTGTTGCTAAGTTACAGACACAGACTCCAGAAGCCCACCTCGAATTCACCTGGCCCTGGCACACAGGTTCAAGGTAAGAAGAAAGGCCAGGTGTCTACAATCAAAGGATCAGCATCTACTTAGGACTTAGGCCACACAGGATGATGCAAGTATTGCAAACTCTGTCTTTTGAACTTAGACATGACACAGTGCACCCAAAGAGCAGAAATTCTGAATATTATACTACAGTCATGGTTCTCAACCTTGCATACAAATTAGAATCACCTGGAGAGTTCTTATTACCAGACATTCTGATTTCACTGGTGGGAGAGCGGTCTGGGCACTTGCAGTTGTAAAAGTTTTCCAGGTGATGCTGATATGCAGCCAAGGTTGAGAATCACTTTTCTAAGAGGAGAGACATTCACTCATTACTGAGCATCTGCTATGCTATTTTGCTAAACCATCCAGCTAATTTGAGCAGAATATTAGGTATCCTTTTCACACAGGTAAGTTGTTTAGAGAAGCTGGAGATTTTTATTTATTCATCAATATCAAGTATCAAACTGCAGAATGTGGACTACGATCAGTTAGTTTTCTTTCCTGGCTTCATAACTGTCTCATGCCCTCATCTCATCTATAATAATCATGTTTGAGATAAAGTGAGGATTTAGCCCTCACAGTTCTAGACACATTCACCCAGCAGTTAAAATGAGGTGTAAGAGCCATCTTTTTTCTTGTCTTAAGCTGATGTGGAGACATCCCATGTGTTTGTAACTTACCACTAAGTTCCATCCACCAAAAGGGCAGATTTCAAATTTGGAAAAGGTTGTGCAGAAGTTATGCTGAAGAGCAAGGATCAGTAAACTATAGGCAGCAGGCCAAATCTTCCTGTGGGCTCAATCCACTCCACACCTGTTTTTATAAAGCCTGTCAGCGAAGGATGGTTTTCACAGTGTCAAATGACTGAAAAAAGTCAAAATGAGAAGAAGAAGAATTATATGAAAATCAGATTTCAAGGTCAATAAAAATTAGTTGAAACACACCATTTATTCACATACTGTTTATGGCTACTTTTGCACTCCAATGGCAGAATTGGGTAGTTGCATCAGAAAGTATATAGTCCACAAAGCCTAAAATAGTTACTATATGGCCTTTGACAGAAAAGATTTGCTGGCCCTGGTCTACACAGAGACTCTCTGGATGGAGGAGGAGGAGAGTTGGAGAAGTTAGGAATGTGTAGATTTTGAGTCTTTCGCAAAGAGTGACCCTGTCTCCTCCCTTTCCCACTAGGCCAAACTCTGAGAGACAAGGAATAAATAGTAGCAAATAATAGAACTTACATTCGTTTGGGTAATCTGAATGTAGAGGGTCGACCCCCTTCCTGGTTAGAGCCCCAGAATAAGTGGCTTCATGGTAAGTCCAGGCCTCTGGTTCTCAAAGCCTGGTCCCCAGACCTGTAGCATCAGTGTCCCCTGCCAGCTTGTTTGAAATGTAAATTTTTGAGCCTCACTCCAGAACCACTGAGTCAGAAGCTTCAGGAGTGGGGCCCAGCATTCCGTGATTTAACAAGCCCTCCTGGTGGTGCTGAGGCACGGAGGGGTCTGAGAAGGTAGGCAGGCAGGGCCTCAGAAGGCAGCCTGAAGTCCCCGTGACTGCATGGCGTGGGAGATGCTAACTCATCCCCATGTACTGGAGAGGGGCACAGAAGTAGCTGAGAGAGAGCTGGATTCAAAGTCACATGGCTGGGATCAAAGGAAGGTGTGATAGCAAAGCATAGGACAGGGACTGAAGACCAGCTGCGGAGAAGTACATAGTGATGGCAACATTTGGAAGCCACGCTGAGGAAGGAGGCAGGGTTCTCAAATGACTGAGAGTGGTTTTTGGCATGCTACAGAAATAACAGAACTTAAGGTAGAGGAAAAATAAAGTTTAATCCCCCCCAAGCTTTATTGAGGTATAAATAGACAAAGAAAAATTGTATATATTTAGGATGTACAACATAATGATTTGATACACATACACATTGTAAAATGATTATTACACGGGGCTGGCCCCGTGGCCCAGTGGTTAAGTTGGTGTGCTCCGCTCCGGAGGCCTAGGGTTTCGCCAGTTCGAATCCTGGGTGCGGACATGACACTGCTCATCTAGGCCATGCTGAGGCGGCGTCCCACATGCCACAACTAGAAGGACCCACAACTAAAAAAATACGCAACTATGTACCAGGGGGCTTTGGGAGAAAAAGGAAAAATAAAATCTTTAAAATAAATAAATAAAATGATTACTACAATCAAGCTAATTAACAAATCTATCACATCACGTAGTTACTTTTTTTTCCCTTGGTGAGAACACTTAAGATCTACTCTTAGAAAATTTCAAGTGTACAATACAGTGTTAACTATAGTCACCATGCTGTGCATTAGATCCCCAGAACTTATTCATCTTATAACTGAAGGTTTATGCCCTTGGACCAACATGTCCCCATTTCCGCCACCCTCCAGCCCCCTGCAACCACCTTTCCACTCTCTGCTTTCGAGAGTTGAACATTTTATACGAAGGAGCTTATACAGTACTTGTCTTTCTGTGTCTGGCTTACTTCACTCAGCATAATGTCCACTAGGTTCATCTGTGTTGCTGCAAAAGGCAGGATTTCCTCCCTTTATTATGGCTGAACAATATTCCATTTTACATATATCACATTTTACTTATCCATTCATCTGTCAATGGACATTTAGGTTGTTTCCATTACTTGCTTATTGTGAATAATGCTGCAATGAACATGGGAGTGAAGATATTTCTTCAAGATCCTGATCTCAATTTTTTGGCTATATACCCAGAAGTAGGATTACTGGATCACATGGTAGTTCTAATTTTAATGTTTTAAGGAAGTGCCATACTGTTGTCCACAGTGGCTGCACCAGTTTATATCCCTACCAACAGTATACAAGTTTTCCCTTTTCTTCTCATCCTCACCATCACTTGTTATTTCTTGACTTTTTCATAATAGGCATTCTAACAGGCGTGAGGTGATATTTTGTTGTGGTTTTGATTTGCATTTCCCTAATAATTCGTGATGTTGGGCACCTTTTCATATACCTCTTGGCTATTTATATGTCTTCTTTGAAATAAAGTTTCATTTCTTGAAATAGAGATTTGTGAACTGAGATTTGTACTTTCTGTATCCTTAATAAATGTTGGGGGGCCGGCCAGGTGGCGCAGCGGTTAAGTGCACACGTTCCGCTTCTCGGTGGCCCGGGGTTCACCCGTTCGGATCCCGGGTGCGGACATGGCACTGCTTGGCAAAAGCCAAGCTGTGGTAGGCGTCCCATGTATAAAATAGAGGAAGATGGGCATGGATGTTAGCTCAGGGCCAGTCTTCCTCAGCAAAAAGAGGAGATTGGCAGCAGTTAGCTCAGGGCTAATCTTCCTCAAAAAATAAATAAATAAATAAATAAATAAATAAATAAATAAATAAATAAA